>NC_054402.1:1009080-1121580 GCF_017976425.1 Toxotes jaculatrix
GGTGAAAACATCCAATCTTTGTGGAGCGATGATGAAGCTTTACAAACTGAAATGCCACGTTATTTTTTGTTTGGCACTGTTTTATAACTACATGGCTCCTTTTTAGAAAATTGGTAATCGATACACTTAAATTCCAATATTTGTGTAACAGCGGTGAATGTAAACAAACTAACATCTGATTTTCTGGAAACTCTGTTACAATTTGCACAAATTTGGATGAAACCTGACTAATGTTGTTGGCAGCAGATTATATGAGTGGCCACATATGCACATCCTCAGCACACACACACACACACACACACAACGCAGGCACATAAGCATCCATTCTTAGCAGGAAACCAGTAATGGGTGGGGTCCCTTTAACATGCACACCTGTGATGACTGATAAGATAACTGCACGACATAGTGTGTGTGTGCGTGTTAGTGTACATTGTCATGCACCTGTATACTGTATATATGTGTATGTATTTGTACCTCTGTGTGTGTGTGTGTGTGTGTTGTCTCTGAAGAGTCATTGTTGTTGGTTCAGTCTGAGCTGTCGGCCTTTGAGCCATCGCACTTGCAGCAACAGTTTCATCAGTGATACAAATATAAAAAAACACTCAAAGCAAATTTGGTTTTCAACTAGTAGAATATTAAACAGTCAGAGATTGTCTCTGCTGTAAACAAAGATTAATTCTCTGATTCGCAGCAAATATTTGCAGCAAATAATCAGTGTCATGAGGATATTTGCCAAGTCCTGGCTGACACAGATCAAGTCTAAGTCAAGTTTAATTTATATTTGATTTGTGTTTATGTCTGTGAACGTTTTCCTGAGGGGTCAACGTTAAAGCAGAGCGGACGCTCGATCTGCTTCTCACACCTGAGCCCTCGTCAGCTCCTTAGTCAAATAGCTTTAGTTTTCAGTTAATGTTAGTAGCAAAAGTTATAAATGACTGTCTGGGTAGTAACCACATGCTTGTTTTTGTAACCATGACAACGATGATCTTCGTCATCTAAACTTAGGGAAGTGCTTCCTTTAACCCAAACCATGATCTTTTCCTGATCAAGTGGTTTTCGTGCCTAAAGCTGACAACTGTGACCCAGCTGTCCATGACCACAGAGGTCCGGTGTGCCTGCTGCTGTTTCAGGAGATACTCCCATAAATGGGATCAGAGGACAGGGACAAATGACCCGTGTGGACGTTCATATTGGAGCACTTGTTGATTGTTGCAGGTTCTGAAACTTTATTGGGTTTTAATCATCAGACTTACCCTCCTGAATCTGTTTTTCTAAACCAGGCCAAACTGGCAGAACTTTAAATGTCTGGCAGGAAGTCGGACATGAGAAATGCAGTTTCCTTACACAACAAACAAACAAACATGAAAAGTGAACAAATAAAGTGACATCTCACTCGATGGAGAAACTAGAGCCAGACTCCAGGCTGAGAATCAAAGCCGGTTCTCACGCAGTCAGACCCAAACATCCAGTGTAAAGTCAGGTTTGGGTGTCGGAGCAGAGCCAGGTTCAACAGAGCAGTCGGACACATCGCTCCATCACATTCTGTCATTTGGCAAAGGACGGACACCCTGTCTTCATCCATCTGTGAGCTGGAGACAAACACGGTCTCTGACATGCTCTGTGTGTCTTGATGTGTGTGTGCAGACATGTTTGTGTGTGTGTCTTTATGTCTGTGATTTACAAGGCAGCGGACAGTGGTGGTTGTCATGTCAATTCAAGTAGTGTTGTCTTAAAGTCTAGCCAGTAGCTCTCCCGCACACACACACACACACACACACTTTCACTGTGTGTTTGACCCGACACATGCTCTCCAGATGTTGGCGAACATTCCTGAAGGTCTCATCACACTCGTGGACATTTATGTCTCCTCACACCGTCCTGAAACTGTCTCAGTCCACTTCTCTGTTTGTTCAAATTTAAAGCAGCTATGAAGAAAGAGGACGTCCACTCTGCTCGTTGAATCAGTTTAGGGGGAAATATAATAATCAAGCTGCCGGGAATATCTGTTGTTTCTGCTCTGAGCTGAATTAGTGAAAAGACAAACGTCTGCGCTCGATTCCAAACCACAGAATCATGTAAATGTCTTTTCAGACCCGGAGTTTATTTTTACAATCTTATTTGAATGCAGACATTTACAAAGCTCTGTTTTACTTGATTGGTCAAACTTATTTTCTCTTCTCCTGTGAATCCACAGCTTGAGATGAAGTGCCTTGCTCATGGGCACCTCGACAGGGTGTAGTTATACTGATGGTTTATAATTTAGATAAATGGCTGTGTGACTTCCCACAGGTCTCAGAAGTGAAGGTGATTTTGTTGATCAAGGTTAGTTGAAGTGACAGAAAGGAGCCGCTCTGGGGTTTCCCCTGCAATCCGGCTCACCGAGCTCGGCACCCAGCATCATAAAATTCAACCTGAGGCGCACAAGCAATGAGAGGGCAGCGCAAAGTCCTGAGGATATTGTCCTTCACGCCCTCACTGCTGCATATCCAAACATCCTGAAACCACAGAGGAGACGTCGTCTGGAGTCTGGCCAGAATTTTAACTACTGATATAACAGATACTTTTCTCATCACTGTTGGATCCACGCGCAGTGAAAGCAGACGCCACACTAAACACTATAATGTTTTCAAACCCACGTGACCTTTATTTTGAAATCCACAGTGTATCATGTTACTGAGTGAACTTGACAAACGCAGCAGGTGCTCTGTGTGTGCGATCATAACAAAGACAGTGTCACTTAGAGAAATTAAGATAAGATAAGATGAAACTGTAACAATTCCTGAAGAGAAACTGGGTCAGAGCAAACAGCCACGGGAAGCAGAGGAAAACCCAAACTCATCAGCGACGTTAGAACAGGAAGAACAAAGAGACGCAGGAAATAAAGCAGAAATTCATCAAGAGTTTAAGAAACTGAGCGATCATAAAAAAAACATGGCTTATGAACTTATTTTAGAATCTGCAGTGACTTTCTTCATTTAGATTTACGATGTTTACTCGATCATTTACAACAAAACACAAAACAATAACGTTTACACTGATGTGCAACTACGACTCAGGGATTAGAACCAGCAACTTTTTAATGAAGTTGCTCCTCTGCTGTTGTTCGACAGCAGAGAGGCTGCATGCCTTTTTTTCTGGCTTGCATCTGTTGTGTCCTTGTGTCAATGGTCCTAGTTTGATCGATACCGTCCTCCCTGTCCACACACACACACACACACACACACACACACACACACACACACACACACACACACACACACACACACACCACCAGGTTAAATGTAATCAGCCGCCTCCTCTGTGTTCCTCTCTCAGGCCAGCAGTTTTATCTCAGGCCTCTTTGCAACACCCATGGCTGACAGAGCAAAGTCCAACTCCTTATCTGTTCCTCCGCTGTCCAGTGGCGCTTAGTCTGTCTGTCTGAATGACAGACTAACTGACTGTCTCATGGACAGACTGTCTCCCTGCCTTTTTTACTAGCTGCACCTCTACTTGTCTGAATGTCTCTCTGTCCTAATAATTTACCAACTGACTGAGTGACTGTGTTTTGCAGCGTTTCGTCCGTCTCACTTTCTGTCGAGGGCTTAAACTGACTCTCAACCTGCTCCATGACTGTAACACTGAAGCTACGATTTACATTTTTTTACTCGGTTTATTTCCATCTGTGACTTTAAAGTCATGTGTTATGATTATTTTCATTATGAATTAATCTGCTGATTATTTTCTCAATTAATAGTTTTTTTTCTGTTGATTAGAAAAGAATTGAAAAAACAAAAAGGACAATCAAAGTTTTTCTGAGACCAAGCTGACAGATTTGAATGTCCGACTGTCCCGCCTGGCGCCTGGCTCAGTCTTCAGTGTTCACATTTAAATTCAACACATCTGAAAACCTTTCACAGCATTTTGGACAAACAAATATACACTTGTTGTAAAATCAGAATCAGCTCTGTCTCATGAACTGTCTCCTCTTCTTCATCATCAGCTTCTGCTGCTGTACTTGTCTTACTGTCTTTCTGTCTCACTGAACCTCTGACAGTCTGTCTGACGGCCTCTTTACAACCTTTGGTTAACTGCCAAACTGTCTCTCTACAGCTCCATCTGACTGTTTACTGACTGTTTACTACTCTTTTTAATTTAAAAGTCACAGAATTTTGACCTTTTGTCTTTAATTCTCTTTTTAAATGTTTAGATTGTTCTTATTATTCCATGTTAAGAGCCTTTGGGCTGAATATTACCTGTAACAGGTGCTACAGAATAATATAAGATAAATTTGATGTTAGAAGTGTCCACACGGACGTCCTGTGTGAATAACAGACTTTTTATTTCAAATAAGTATAAATCTGCTGTGAGATCAGACTCAGGTTGTGACTGACTGTCTCACCTCTTAACTGACTGACTGACTGACTGACTGTCTGTCTGTCTGTCCCCGAGCCCATTTATTTTTCCAAAAAGGGAGAGTATCACCTGAGGGCTGAACTGAAAGTGCTCCCTTCCTTCTCTCTCTCCCTCTCTTTCCCTCTCTCTCCCTCTCCCTCCCTTCTTCCCCTCCCTCTCCTCAGGCAATAACAAATGTAAACAGTACATCCACCTAACAGGATCCAGGATGCACTGCCTCATTTGCATTGCACATCTTGAAAACACGCACCACCCTTTTCTTTCTTCCTTTCTTCTTTTGCTCTTTCGTTCTTTCGTTCTTTCTTTGCATGCTTTTATCATTCGGGCCTTTTTCTTGAGATCAGATACAAACACCTGCACATGAACACCACTCTGTGAAATCATGAATAATTTCTCCCTTCATTTTTCAATCCAAATTGTTGCATAATCAGTTTGTGTAATATTTGTTTTCAGCCTTTTGAAGCGTGGCAGAGATCCCCGCAGCTGTAATACGCTGAAACGGAGCTTAGACGTTAAACTGCAGGAGCAGAAAATGCATCTTATTTCTGCATTAGACTCTTTCATTTCAGCGCAGAAGCTCTTTGTGCAGGTGTCGTGCTCTCCGGCCTTCACACTGGATGTGCTGTCACCAGCAGTGCAGCCCGGGGGCAGCTGTCATCAAGTGTTCAACAGTGTGAACTGAGAGACTGTTGCACCTCAGGAGACAAAAATCGCCCTCGCACAGGCCGGTGGGACTCTCCTCAAAGCTTCTCTCAGACGTCCGAAACCGGCCACACAAACCGAGCCAGTTGTTGATAAGATCTTATCTTTAGGAAGACGTTCTCATCCTGTTTTCTCCCAACTGTTTTCTCTCACGTCAAACTACGTTTCACACCTGCATCTGTCATCTTGTTAGATCACTGGCAAAAATGTCACTGTTTTCAATGCTCCTTATAAAAAACGAAATCATCTTAATGGTTTCTCTTAAATCAGGAGGATGACGTGAGTAATTGAATACAGATTACTGGTCAGTTTTGCTTCCAGTTCAGTTTGACCATGAAGCAGTTTGATGACCAGTTATTCATCACAGCTTATAAAACCAGCAACAGTTCTGAGGCCCAGTGTCACAAGGAATTACATCCATCTTGGCTGATTCCTCGGGATATACAGCCAAAGCTCGGTGCCATCGCAGGAACATTTATGCAGAAAGGCAGAAAGTCTGACTCTCATGCACAAGATGGGAGTTTGTGTCAGTTAACTCTGATAAATTTATTATCTGTAATCACGCTCTTTCTGTTTCCCTTCACCAGAACATGATAGGTGCTCAGATCGTCCACCATTGATGATCGTGCTGCTTCTGTTGAGCCAGTTTATCAATAGTTTCTGCAGAACTTGTGGGTGTGGATACTAGTTTTGTGTTTGTTCTCAAAGAGAAAACCTTGGACTGCAGAACGAGAGCACAGAGAAAGTCAGACTGGGAATAACAAGTTGTTCTGGATGTGGAGAGTAGAAATAGACACAGTGACGACGTAGCTGTGGCCAAACTGATAATTTAATCGCACAGTTACCTCCATGTTTTACTATTTTTTTCTTTAAGGGATTCATATGAAACTCACGGTAGATCACAGAGACCCAAAAATAGCGTCATGACTAAGTCTGAGAGTAATAAAATATTTGGATTGATTTCAAACAAATTGCAGGTGATTATTGATTCTTTTTTTCCCAGAAGTTTCTTAATACAAACCACATGTTGATTATCACTGTCACAACCCAAACAGAGTTTCCCCATGTAGTCATTTAAACTGTACTCTGGGATTTTACAGCTTTAGAGTCAGTCTAAATCAATTTCACATAAACGGTAATCATGACTGATAAGCTTCATCTGCAAAAACATTTTGATTTTATGATTCAAGTCTTTGCATTTGTGAAATTCTTGAAGGATTTCTGCTCAAAAACATCACAAAAGTGTGCGGAAAAGAAGCTAATCCCAGAAACTGAGGCCACTATAGCCCCTGGAGAGAGGAGATTATTTTATTGTGACACCCGGTCTGTTATCAGCTGCTGGTATCTATTTTCTAAGAGTCTCGCGTTTGGAAACTGGGTCAGCCGAGGGTCACAGATTACAGCAGAAAGGTAACGAATGTAAGGGTCACACTTTGTGGCTGAAATCGTTCCACGCTAACTGCTGCACTGTTGCTCCTTTAAAAACCTCAAGCCGCAGTATGTTATCAGTGGATAGACTCTAATCTGTTTTCCTTCATGAGAAGCCTGGACTGAATGCGACCACTATCAGCGTGGTCACCTGATTACTGCGAGGGGACGTATCAGAGTGACATTTTAGAGTCAGCCAGGTTAGTCATACCTGGAGCAGTCTGGAGTGTGTGTGTGTGTGTGTGTGTGTGCGTGTGCGTGTGTGTGGGTGAGAGAGACTGTGTCTTTGTAGCTGTGGAGACCATATCAGACGGGTGCTCACCTATCTTATCAAGCCAACTGCTCTGAAGGGACTATTGTGTATGCAAGGTGACGAACTGCCTTAGAATCCACTCAGAGTATAACCCAGTGATGATTTTCTTGATGTGTGTGTGTGTGTGTGTGTGTGTTGTGTGTGTGTGTGTGTGTTATGTGTGTGTGTTTGTGTGTGTTAGTTGTTGCCTTCTTCAGAAGCGCATATATTGATCTGGAATCATAAAAAGGGGAAAATAATCAGAAGAATCCGTTTCTACAGCAACAGTATCATTATGGTACTGGCTCTTTAGTGTTGAGACTCATTGATCGAAACTGAAGTTAAACAGTGAAACAGTGTGTGTGTGTGTGTGTGTGTGTGTGTGTGTGTGTGTGTGTGTGTGTGTGTGTGTGTGTGTGTGTGTGTGTGTGTGTGTGTGTGTGCGTATCGTATAAGTCTGTATTTTTAAAGCCTTGGGGCTTATGGTTTCTGGGCTTGACGTGACCGGGAAGAAAAGGTAGCGACAAATACGTGACAACTCCGACAACAGAGGGCCGGGTTGAGCAACTGTGAGTGGAGACATGCAGACAGACAGGCAGACATGCAGACAGACAGACAGACATGCAGACAGACAGACAGACATGCAGACAGACAGGCAGACAGGAGGCCTGGTGACAGGCCATGGGAGCACAAGGCCAGTGAAAGGTGGCCGGAGGAACCAGGATGAATAAAAGACCTTTTTTTAATGTTCCTGCAGGTGTGAAGCACACGAAGCATCAGTGTGTCACAGAAGTTAGTTAATAAGTTTGTAGTTTTTTAATCAGATAGTTGACGACAGTTTAATGTGTCAGTTTTCCTTCTTTTTCTCTTGATATCATACAGCAGTGATTCAGCAGGTTTCCATACTTCCTCTGCTGTTTAGCGATGTGATTGGTCAGAGGAGGCACCGAGGCCGAGCAGACACAGAAAAGATTAAAGAGCAAAATATTCGACTTCTTCTTTCCCCGTTTTTGTTTTGTTGACTTGCTGATAGTTTTTTTAGTGCAGGGTCAGAGGCAGGCCAGTAGTTTTTGGAGTAGTCCGGGTCTTGCTGCGTGTGTGTGTGTGTGATGCTGCCTGGGCTGATGGCCTGCATGTGCAGAGGTCTGCTTTGAGGCGCTCAGCGTGATCCAGCCGTGTTTAGTCTACCAGTCCTACATGTCACACACCACAGTCATTTGGTCAGGAGCTGTTTCAACAAGGCCCTGCTATCCCTGCAGCACCGCCTCGCCAGCCAGCTGAAAAAAAAGTTTGATTGATTGATTGACTGGGACGAGTCGTCGAGGTCCTTCCTATAAAACTGCGTCATCTGGAAACTCACATTTTAACTGGAAAAAAAAATGACTGTGGCAGCATTCGTTTCACTGACTGGTCGTTTGTGGACAGGTGCAGAGAATGAAGTGAGAATGACTGAGCCTTGCTTTGAGTGAGCTTTTCTAAAAATGTAATAAAAGTCAATTGGAGGACATTATTATTATTTAACACTGAACGTAGGGTTTTTAATTTGCTCTGAGTTCAGCTGGTATCCACACTGACCACAAACACTTCATTCACTAACGCTGATGGAAAAGAAAAACAAACGCACCGTTTCTCCCACATTTTTTGCCTTTTTAATAAGAAAAATGAAACACGAATCATTTTAATCACATCTAAACCAACAACAGAACACAATATATTATATCAGCACGCTTTCAGAGTTTGAAAAGGAACATAGCTTAAATAAAACATTTCTCTTTGAAACTACAATATGCTCCACGAAGGACATCATGTGACCTGAAACCTCTGCGTCCTCTGCTGTTCATCAGAATAATCCTTCAATAGATCATTGATACATCGATCTCTTATCAACTTTTTGGACAGCGAGGGTTATTTGACACCCTTTAACGTTGTTACACTGACAGTGTAAGGGGACGTCCCTAGGTATTGTTGTAACACATACACACACAAACACACACACTATCAGCCCGCCTGACCAGTGGGAGCTCCATAGTGCAAAGTACTGTATGTAAATCCTCCCATAGTGCATCTCTCCTCCCTTCCTCTGTCTTAGTAACTGACAGAGCTCCCCCATGCACCTGACCAACTATCTGTTATTCTAAATGTTACAGTCTGTGGAAAAGCATTTCGTTTTAATGCTCTCATATAGGTAACAACAGGAAATGATTTGGGGCCATGAAAAACAAACACAACATACTTTTTTTGTTTTTTTTTTTGTTTTGTTTTTTTGTTTTTTTTTTTCTTACCACAGTTACTTTGCCTCTTTCCTTCTGGCTGCAGAGGATTTTTTTTTTTAACTTCTGTTTTCTCTCTGCTCCAGAGGATGAAATGGCTTTTTTTTCTCCGTATCAAACTAAACTTTTTTAAAAATTTTTTTGAAAGTACAGACTTCATGAGCTACATTTACATCGACGGATGCCTGATCTGACAGAAATGACAGAACGTAGTGTGAAATGCTGTAACAAAAAAAACTGTCTCCCACTGCAGTAACACCTGCCTGAAGCAGTAACCTGAAACTCGCCTCCTTCTCTCTGTCTTTGGTTAAAAAACTACAACAACTCACATTTGGGTTGTAACTGGTCGACAGAGCGCTATACAAGATATATTAAAATTTTATTCCCTTCATAAATAAATGCAAATATCCTCTTCCCCCCACATTAGCTCTATTTACATTTTGTACAAAGCCAATTTTGCCACACACAGTGCTCCTGCGACAGGCAAAGACGGGATCTGACATCTGTATGGACTTACACACAGACGAGTCAAATGTCTTCATCATCACTAAGACTTCCTGTCATCCAGCTTCATTTTTCTGTGAATTCTCCAGGTTCTTCCAGTTCAGAGCAAGTAAAAGAAAAAAGAATTTTTTAGTCCTTCGAACTCGGCAGCCATTTTAATGAGTCTCTTCCAAGGCCACTGGACGTGAGCCAGAGAGGGAGAGAGAGAGAAAGAGGAAGATAAAGAGAAGCTTGGGTGTCCATTTTAGAAAAGGGAGAGGGAAAGAGAAGTCTCCATCTTGGCTCATCACTATAGACAGGTGTGTGTGTGTGTGTGCGTGGGTGGGTGAATGTCCATATTAGGAGGCGTTGAGCACCGAGCGACTGTACAGAGTTTGGTAATAAGCACCTGAGTCCATGGCAGCTGGCCCGGGACTGTCATAGATCTGCTTGGCTCCCACTGGAGAGCCACCGGCGTAGCCGTTGTAGGCCATCACCTGGTCCTGGTAGGACTTGAGGTCCATCTTCTGCTCGTTCGACATGAGGTTGGTGATGGAGAAGGGGTGGTTGAAGTTGTAGTGGGGGTCCAGGGACTTGAGGGCGTCACTCTGTAGGTCCATGTGCTGCTGCATGGCGCTGGGCAGGAGGTGGGTGCTACCCGCTAAGGAATGGGAGTGGAGGAGCGGGTTGGAGGAGGTGGAGGAGGTGGCGGAGAGGGACAGGGAGGATGGAGGGATGGATGATGAGGTGGAGGAGGAGGGAGGCAGGGAGACTGGCGGGCTGTGGAGGTGTGAGGAGGACAGCGGAGGGCAGTCTAGTGGAACCAGGGAGTTTCGGGGATGAGACTGGTCGTCTGAAGAGCCTGGGTGGGAGTTGTCTGAGTGGGCGGAGTCGGCTCCCTCTGATCCTCCTGTGGGGCTGCGATCCTCCAACAGGTGATCTCCATTGTGGCCTCCTTTCTCTGAGCTCACCTCCTGGCTCTTGCCTCCTTTCTTTGCCATCTTGTCCTCGATCTTGAAGCGTTTCTGGCGCCTCAGGTAGCAGCCGTTCTCAAACATGTTGCCTGACTGCGGGTGCAGAGTCCAGTAAGAACCTTTGCCTGGTTTGTCTGGCGAGCGAGCCACCTTCACAAAGCAGTCGTTGAAGGAGAGCGAGTGGCGGATGGAGTTTTGCCAGCGCTGTTGGTTCTCACGGTAGTAGGGGAACAGGTCCATGATCCACTGGTAGATCTCGTTCAGGGTGAGCATCTTGCTGCCGCTCTGCTGGATCGCCATGGTGATGAGGGAGATGTATGAGTACGGTGGCTTGGCGTGGGTCAGGGAGCGTCTGTAGGGCTTCGGGGGAATCTCCTTGGGCCCGGCCCGGCTCAGGGTTGCAGTGGAGGGGTATCCCAGTTGGCTCATGGACTGGCCCATGTTCTGGTAGTGGGACAAGGAGCCCAGGGAGCCGGGAGCAGCGGGGCCCAGCTGGGTTAGAGAGCTTGAGCTGAGGGACGAGGCCACCGGGGAGAGGGACATGTGGCTGGGCCCGGAGCCCATGGAGGCCAGCGGGGAACTGCTGAGGCTGGAGCTGGGATACGCCATGTTCATACCTGCAGGGGAGGCGGTCGCCGGGTTCAGGTTGATGTAGCTGTTGATGGTGCCCATGGAGCCCATGGAGCCCAGACCAGAGTTCATAGTGCTGGGAGAGGAATACATCTGGAGACAAAGATAAACACAAAAACTTCTGGTTATTCACAAGAAAAACAGACGAGTTATCTGTTTATTTACAAGCAGTTAGTCTAATCAGCAAATAATGAATTTTAATTTTTAAACTTTTGAAAACAAAATAACATCAAACAGTTCTGCTGTGATTATTGGATTTCATTTTTATTTTTAATATTTATTTAATATTTGACCACAGCAATCATTTTCCTCTGTAAAATGATTGTTACGTGTCAAAGGACAACGGGTTGTCTCTCCGTTTAAAAAAAAGTCTCTCCTTATCAATGCACAATGAAGCTCTCAGTGCGCGGGGAGAGGACATGGATTTCACACAGCCATGTTAACCTGAAAATGCGTAAAAAGCGCGTCACGGTGCCTCGGTTCAGACGTCCTCCTCCGCCGCTTCCATGGAAAAAACAAGTTGTTCACTATTTAAGCTAAAGTGGAGGAGTTTTATTATTTCCGGCTCCATTTATTTTCGTTTGAAAAAGATGAATCATTCTATTTTAAATCGCTCAAATAAACTTTTTGGTGAACTCTCAAAACGCCGTTTACATGAAGGACTTATTTTAATAGGCGAAAAAAAACCTAAATCCACGGAGCACAGACGGTATCTGGGCCCACTCACTGATCTTTGGTTAAATATTATCAGACTCTTTCTTCTTGGTGATTTCATCAGGTCGAGCTGAGGTGAGAACTGAAGCTGCTGATAGAATTAACTCTAATTCAATTAGTGAGAAACGTTTTGCCACATTTTCAAATGAATTGTCGCAACACTCGAGCGGCTGCGGAGACAGAAAGGACGCATCAGCATCTTTCCCAAAAATGGATTTAATGCGCAGTTTAGTGACTGAATGTTTATATTTAAATCTGTATTACATATATCAGTAATTTATTCAAAACATTTGAAGGCAAAGTCAGTGTTTTAGCGGCTTCGGATAATTGGGTGTATTGAAAAGAGCAGTTTCTCAAATATTTTATTTTTCAATTTTTATTATTGTTTATATAAGTTTTGGGATATTTATAGAAGAATAAATGAAAACTTTTTCGTAGTTTCCTCTTGTGGCGTTACCAAAATATTCCCGTCAAAATTCAAAGCGCGCCTGGATACTCAGTATTACTCTGTTGTACTCAAAGTAATTTTAATTCTTATCACACTCCGATATTATTACTATAAACGCTCAGGGTTTTTAATGTAAAGTCTCTATAATATCATTTTATAATTTGTAATATTTGACCACAGCTTTTTTTCGAGTCCTGCCGAAAACGTGCGCACGTAAAACTTTGTCATTACTTTTCCTCTTGCATCCAAGAAGAAACTGAGACATATCAGGCTGTTTACATCTCGGAGAAATAAAAACAGTGTGATTTATAAATTATCTCTTATTTGCGAATGCGCCTTTACCTCACTGGCCTCGCTGTAGAAAGTATTCCACTCTGGTAGATCATGGGTTTCCATCTTCACAGAGCTCAACATCCCCAACACAAATCTCTGGAGGGGAAAAACTTATCTATGACCGGATTTTCTGGGAATTCAAAAAATAAAAAATAATTATAAAATCCTTCGCAAAATTGGAAATTTTCAGGGAAAAATCCAAACTCGAAGTTGTCTCTTTTCGAAGAAAGAGGGAGAAAATATCTCGAGCGAAAAAATGTGTGCGCAAAAAAAAAATCAAAGAGTGATGTGACGCTCTGTTCGTGGGAATAGTAAAGTCAATATTTCTTATTTGTCAGTCATCCATTGTTTCATAAGCTTAATCTTGCTTCTTCTTCTGGCCCGTTCTGCTCTGTCTAACGGGGCCTCGGGACGCAGGTGAAGGGGATGCGCGCAAATACAGTGTAGAAACCTGGACGCCCTCCTCTTATAATGTGCCGGCTGGTCCCGCCCCGCTCCTGACATTTGAATACCGTGTGGGATTCAGGAAGGGCCCTGCAAAAAGGCTATGTGGCCCCCTGGCGTGCTGTATATTGGCCCGGCGGCTGCAGCGGGGCAGCCAGGAGGAATGACTGCTGTCCCACATACGCTTAGTTTTTGATCTACCGAATATTAAAAATAACAACGACAGCAAAATTGAGACTGAACGAGTTTGACTGGTATGGACAGTGAGTTCTGCGGTGTGTGTGCGTGCGTGTGTGTGTGCGTGCGTGCGCGCGGTGAGGGGCGTGAAAGTTGTTAATTCCCTCGGCTATCACTTCTCTGGGGCTGTGAGCCTTTAACACATTCTCTGAGGACTTAATTGTAATAACCGTTAAACTTCTTTCAGTTTCTGAAACAGCAAAGATCTTCAGTCCGCGCCGACAGACCGTCCCACAGTAATTAAACACAACAGACCGTCCCACAGTAACTGAAATGTTACTGTTACACCAAAGCATAAAACAAGATCCGTATCAGAACTTAAAGGACCAACAGACGAAGCGTCCGTGCGTAAATGAGTGGCCTGCCCTATTATTCATCACTGAAACTCTAAATGCTGCTTAAAGATCAACAGTTTAGTGATTTCCGTTTGGCTCAACTTGATGCTCTGTGCGTGAATTCGGCACTGCGTCCTTTCCCCGTCCGCTTCTCTGAGACATTCACGGCCCGCCGCCACAGAGGAATACAATAAATAATGTAATCCTGGTGTAATGCATAGAGCCGGACTCTTGTGTTGTGGAATACACATCAGGCCTCGGTGCAGACGGAGGCCTGTGAATGTCAATGCCTCGGCCTAATGGCCAATCAATGGAGATGTAATTGATGCGCAGGCGGGAGGTCGACGGGATTAGACGGTGAGAAAAGATCCCCGAGGAAATAAGAAATAACAGGAAGGAACATCAGCGCGCAGATGCAGCAAAACACAGCAGAAACAGCCGAGAGTTAAAGAAGCAGCTGAAAATACCAATTTACAGGGGAGACACCTTCTGCCGCGTCTTCAGGACACTTGATTTTATTTGTTGGTGGCTGTTTTCCTCTGATACTCAACCAAAAATCTGCTGTAATATCTTCAGAGTTATCAGCCAGTCATTATGTTTCCTATCGTGATATTTCACTTGCAGCTCTGATAGAATCTATCTATCTATCTATCTATCTATCTATCTATCTATCTATCTATCTATATCTATATCTATCTATCTATATATCTATCTATATATCTATATCTATCTATATGTATCTCTCTATATCTATATAAACATAGAGCCAATCAGACTCTCCACAGGCCGTCACCTGGAAAGTCACCGCGATTATCGCCTGTTTGCAAAAGGCTGTCAAGTCGATTAACACGTGCAATGAGCTAACACCTCAGTGTCTGTAATGATGTAATTAAGCCTGAAAGAGATGAGTTTTTGTTTCATCTGGTGATGATGTAGCTGTAGGTAAAGGCAGGTAAACTTTGACCTCCAGCCTCTGGTCATGTTCAGAAAAGTTCCGTCTCCGCTGAACGAACTGTGCTGAATATAACGATGATTTGAAAACTCTGACAGGGCAGATGCACTTATTTCTGTCGTTGCACTGTACAACTCGTGTTCTGCAGTGACAGTAAAGATTATTCTCATTCGGATTTTTGTGGGATTATAATCCAAGTCACGATCACATGGGAATGAACAGGTTCTCTGAGGGCTGCGTCTCATCCAGGACGTTTTAGGTCTGAGCTTCTGTGAATGACAGAGAGTCTTTACCCCAAACTCCTTCAGAAGGTTTCAGATCTTCACATGAATGAAGGAGCATAAATCAAAATGCATCGTTTACAGTCGCTGATCAGTTTATTAGACTGCGATTCATATTCATCCCTTCTGTAACTTTACATGTTTCCGCCCCAGCTTTGCTCCTTTGTAAAACGGAGAATTGTGGTAAAGCTTTGTCCTCAACTGGTACCACAATAATCATAGGACTGAGGACACACATGTCCTCAGGTGGAGGCTGATGGGTCAAGCTCCAACTTTACCCCTTAATACGCATCTCTGTGATGCTCCTTTAAGGTCCCCCCCAACTCACATTTAGCCATATCCCCTCTCTGCGGGCCGTTTTTCATGCCAATGGCCTCTGTATCTTCCATTAACACCTCTATAATTGGTTTAACAATGGCCGTAACGAGCTGACACTAATGGAGGAAACGACAGATCGGCCTGCAAGGAGCACGACGGCCGGACGGTGGGGAGGAATAATTACCCCCCCCCCCCCCCCCCCCGCAATCCTCTTCTTCTCATCAGAAAGAGTATATCATTTAATTTAAAAAAAAAGTGGATTATGGATTTGGATTGAGGTTGATTCGTTTTACATTTGAAACCAACTTAGAAAATGGAGCAGAAGTGAAATTGTCAGATCAGAGTCCGTCTGGCTGAAAAAGAGCATTTCACTTGTAAAAGTTCTTTCTGCTTGGATGTAATTGTAAGAGCTCGCTGGCTCTTCAGGCCATAAACATCCTGGATCTGATAAAAACTTGTCCAGCAGCTCCTGCGCTTTCAGCCAGGCTGAGTGTAAGAGCGCCACCATGTGGCCACCACAAAAAACACAGCTCCACCTGCATCTGTATTTGTGTGTTGCATTGTGTTACGTTTTACGTTTAGGTTCAAAGTCTAGAGATTTCCCTCTGTTATTTAATCAAAGATTTCAGAATGAAGTAAATTAAATGCAGGTCCTTTCACAGACTCTGACCCTGAAAGGAGCCTCGTCATTTCTGTTAAACCGGGCTGAATTTACCTGGATGCTAAAGTCATTAAGATCAGAGCTGCTGGATCTTAATCAAGACCTGAACATTAACCTCATACACAAACTCATATTCAGAGCATGTAGGTTAATAAAAAGAAGAAATGATTTGATTTTCTGTTTGATTTTCTCATGAACAAGATATAAAATATGATTAAACTGTGAAAATCACGTGATTAAATTAAAATGAAACTCAACAAACAGAGAAACGAAAGAGCAAGTTTCCATCCCATTTATTCCTTTTCTATTTTTGTTCCTATTTTGTACATGAAGCTGCAGTAAAACCAACAGTTCTAAAAATAACACAAATGAAAAGAAACTGAACAGTGAGAAAGAGGGAGAGACGATGAGAGGCCGTATCCAGACAAAGAACGGCCCACTGACTTTACAAAGGCTTCAGATAAAAGCAAAAGCCGTCTGATGGCGATTGAAGGGAAACAGATTCAGGTTAATCATTGACTAGACAATAAAAAAGCCATTGCACTCCTACTTCCCCTGAGGTTTCCAGACACACAAACAGACGGTAAACATTTTAAAAAGGCACTTAACAAGGGATTGCATGATGTATCAGTGCATATTAAACTTAAACTCCACTTCTTCAGACATTTCTCTACAACAGACCTGATCTGTGGGATATAGGCCCATGTCTGCTGAATACTATAGACTTTTTTATGTAAAATCCCACAAGTACAGTAGACCACAGGGGCCTGTAAACCGTAACGGCTTGATGAAGAAAACCGGTTAAGAAGTATAGCAATATATATATATTTTTCCATAAAACATTTACATCCAGAAACATCAGCTTGGACATAAAATTACCTTTGGATTGTCTGTGCTTCTATACGCACTGCACATAAAGAATCCACCAAAAAAAAAAAAAAAAAAGAATCACTTTTAACACGAGTATTAAAATGTTGAATTGTTCAATTAAGGAACATTAAGTCCTTTAACTTATTCATGTCACTGTCAAAGTCTGAAAATGTGACAAAACAGGATCAGATGTACTGTGTGTGTGGTCATCCACATTTGTTCAACTGAAAAGAAACTCAACAGACTTCTGTGGTTGTTTGCTTAAATCAGCATAAGTTGGTTGTAATGCTGATGATTTCAGAATTTACTTTTGAATACTGATTCCTCAGAAGCGTCACATCATACGAAGCTGTCTCGTAGTTTTGAGAGAGGTTAAGGAAAAGATACGCAATCATTTTTAATGACATATTCCAAACTGTTGCATATACTATGACTAAAGATTGCACATACATACTATTATAGGTCTACACAGTACAGAACATTTAACATTCTAGTATAAAATATAGTCCTAGGTCTATCAATAGATATCTTGTCATATACATTCGGGGTAAAGTGTAGGCTGGGCTGGATCTTATATGAAAGCAACATTTACATACAGTCAAACAGAGTCTGTGGCTCGTCGATGCTCTGCCAGATGAACCGGTTGTTTCCACACAGCAAACATTCTCCTTTCTCTGAGTCAAAGTGGACAAAAAACAAATGCACACATGTACCGAGAGATGTCACCACTAGCGCTCTGTCCACACCTCGCTTCGCTTCGCATGTTTAGGTGTTTCCGTGTAGAGTTTTTCCGTTTGATTGTGAGCCAGGACACGGATTCAGTCATTTAACAATAAAAATACAATGAATCTGTATTTCAAATTTAAGGTGCACTTTGTCGTCAAACTGTCAATTTCATGTCAGTTGTTCATTTAAATTGTATTTGTTGAAGCACAAATATTAAATTTATACCAAGCACTGGCAGGGAAAACGGCATTTTGTCTAAGAGTTAACTTCCAACCTGTTTCAGCTCCGAACCTGTATTTACCGTCTGAGATCTGACCGCTTGCTGCATGTGCTGCGGTGTCGTCTGTGTGTTGCCTCAGCCTGTTTATTCCCAGCTGCTAACAGTAAAGCTGCCAGTGCTAATGTGGCCACCATCAACTGTTTCAACTGGCATAACTACTGCTAACTCTACAGAAGTAGCCACTGTTCAGCTGGTGATTGGACCTGGATATCATTTATATGCTCAGTTACAACATTCGCTGTCTTGATAAAGTTGTGCTGTTATTTCATGTAGATCTCCGCTGAGTTGGTGAGGGTGAGCTCGCAATACAACGGATACACTTGGAAATTTAAAGTGATTCATGAAATTTGATTTTTCATCCGAATTTTGGTTAAAAGTTGGAAAGTCAGCGTGAAAAACGGAAATGAATGATGACGATTGTGAAGGCAGTCATTGCAACGTTTCAGTCAGATGATGTTGATGAAACTGGGCGGTGTGAGTAGGTGCAGTGAAGACCTGCGTAAAAGAGGTTTTTGAACTGTGGGTCGATGCGATGCCTCTCTACTGGATCTGTCAGCGGTCCAGTGCAGACATCTCCTTTTGGTATGCGATACGACTCTGGGGTGACAAAAAGCAAACACAGATATTTATTGACTGGATTATTATTCCAGTATCCCCAATGCCCTGGATGATTAAAAAAATGTTAAATTAATAAGTCAACATAAAAATATTGATAAAACAATAATAGAAATACTTAAGTTGTAATTAAAACATTGTGTGTATTTAACAGTTAGGCATTCACAAGCATCCACATTCAGAGCCTGCAGCTACTGTCAGAGAGTAAAGTCTGGCGGAGTAAACTAAGGTGCTCTCTGGTACATTGGTGCTAGACCAGAGAACAGGAGTTCAGGTGTCTGTGGACCTGCCTGCTGCTGTGTTGAGTCTTAGTTTCCATGGAGATCACCATCACGTCTCTCTCTCTTTCTTGACAGTGACGTCTCCGCTCCCAGATCCGGCTCCACTGGCAGCTCCGCTCCCGGCGCCAGATGCAGGTGCAGTTCCAGACCCTGACCCAGCTCCAGACGCAGCAGCTGATGCAGCTCCTGCTCCAGCAGTGCCCAGAATGGTGGAGACTTCTCCCTGCATGAAGGCCCAAGGGGGACTGTTGGGGGAGTTATCCAACGGACAGCGCTCTCCAGAGGGGCAGTACACCTCCCCATCTCCCCGTCGGCTCTGGATGTACACCCTGGTGCAGGGGAAGCAGAACCTACATTTGATGGAGGTAGAAAAGACAGATTATTACAAGTTTAACTATTAGAGATACCAACAAATAAGTTAATTCATTAATAACCAATTATTTGTTCAAGTAACTCATTATATGTTAGTCAAAGAAATGTAAAAATAACAAATGCAGGCTTAAACTGCTTACACGGTCAAACTGAAAGCCCAAAAAAATCAAAGAATTTAAAATAAAAATAAAAATGAATTCACAAATTGTATCAAAACAAAAATATCAAACAAACCTATGCCCTGGCACTGATGGACACTGAACAAAGTGTGTGTCTTCCAGCCTTTCGTGACACAAGGTGCAGGACAGAGTATTTCCGGTGGAATGGGTGTTGCTGGTGGACGCTGATCCCAGCTCAGACGCACCAGCGTGGGGTAACGCTGCAGCTGTGGTGGCTGCTTCCGCTGAGGTGCTAGATCCCAGGGGCTCCCCTCCGGACCTCGCGGCTAGGGGGCGTGGCTGCCTGGCTGGAGATGAAGCAGGTTTGGGGCTTGTCTGACTCACACCTCCTGCCATGGAGGAGGACGAGGAAGGGAGGCCTGTACTTTTGCTGGCGCTGCTGCCAGCCACAGCAGTGTGGACCTGCGTCTGTGTCTTAGGCTGGTTCTGGGACGAACTGAGCTCTCGCTCCAGCTCAGGAGTGATAAAAGGGGCTATCCCCATACCTATTCCCAGCTGTCTGCGGCTCATCTCGGCCAGCACCGGGGCAGGGAAGATCATGGGGCTGCTCATGGGGGTTGTTCTGGCGGTCAAACCCGCCGGCATGCCCGCAAGTAGCCCATGGGGAATCCCTGCGATGCTCTGAGTTACTAGACTAGGAGGGATGGCAGCACCCAGCATGGGTCTCCGGCTGCCGCTTGGGCTCTGACGGTTCACTTCTTGAGGCGGCTGCCCGTCACGGTGCAGCCCGTTGGGCGGCACGCGAACCGCTGACCCGGTGCTTTCTCCTCTTCCTCCCCTGTCGAAGCGGTCGGCGTGAGGCCTGCCCCCGTCTGCTGCCGCCTCTCCTCTGCCAGATGTGCCGTGCTTATTGGGCGAGGGACCAGGTGACCTGACGTTACCGTCCTGCATCCCGTGAGTTCGTTTCAACTGTCTGGCGCTCGCTATCAAGAATTCAATCTGATTAGCACCCTCGTAGTTCACACAGCCACGGCAGACCACCTCGCTGAAGTCCCACACCACAGTCCAGGGCATCTTTGGCAGGTCGCACAGGTAGCACCACTGGCGCCTGGAGGAGGAAGGGGACGACATGGCCGGCCAGGCAGCTACCCTGAACGGGTTCGACAAGCTAGCTAGCTTGCTAACGTGCTAGCACACGTTAGCTGCGTTAACCTATTTAGCTTTGACAGGTGCACGCCCTCTCTTTGCCACCGACTTGCTTCTTTAACGGACTTTAAACCGCGTCAGAACAATGTTACACATTCTACGGATACAAAATTAGCTCAAACTTCTGGGTTGTTTTCGCTCTTTTTTTTCATATGTTTATTTTGTTTACCCACTTCGGCCTGCTCTCCACTGCTGTCAACTGCTTCTCTAACGGACGCTGGGACGTTACGTAACCTTGCGAGGGGCATTATGGGTGTTGGAGTTTTCTTCCCTGGTTTTGTCAACGCAAACGAAGCAGTCGAGTCTGACCGTGGAACTACAATCAAAACTGGGACGGAAGTGATGTAATGAAAGGTCACAGTTCATTTTGTGTCAACACATGTGCGTCCCCGTTAGCCACGCGTTTCGAGGTAGAAAAGTGTTCATTTCAGTGGTTTGCGAGAACTTATAAACATAAAAATGCCAAGAGACATATCATCTTCATCGAGCGAAGACGAAGCGGACACTCCTGCTACAAAAGCACCTGTAAAGCAAAAAGAACCCGGTGAGTTGGCACTCACTGAAGTTGGTCTGTGTTGGCTGATATGCTAAGAGTTATTTTAGTTAGACCAGCTTCACGAAGGCACTTTCACTCAGAAATACATCGCAGTTCAGTAAAAATACGCAGTACGCTAGGCTGTAACTGAGCGCCATTTTTAGGGCTAGCCCCTTTATTTTTTCTCTTTGACTCATTTAAATAGATTTTTTTTCTTTTATTATTAGTGTGGATACGTTTCAGGAAAACTGTGTAACCAGTCTAGTTCTCGCTCAGAATGATGCTCTGCATTTATCAGAGCCTTGTCCTCCAATCTTCACTCTAAGGAGAGAGAACAAACTATGTTAACTACATACAACACATATAACATTCATTCAGGTTTTCTTCCTCTGTGCTGTTCTGTGTATTTCTAATTCTTGCTGTTATTTGATGAAGTGATGAAGGTGTGCTGTTTGGATCCACAGATAAGAAGACTTCCAGGCACCAGTGTCCTGCTGACTTTGTGTCTTTCTGCCATAAGCCCTGCAGCAGCACTGTAACAGAGAGTCTGAAGAACAACAAGAATGAGTTATGGCTCATTAAAACTCCTGCCAGCTTTAATCCAGAATGGTGGGTGCCGTCTTCACCCTGTCATCTCTTTCCTTATCTCTGTCTCTCGTCTGCTGTCAAACTTTTATAGTATATTTTCTTACAGGTAGTTTTTGTCTGTGTACTTCAGTAGGACATTTGATCTTAGGGTTTTCATACATTTCCCCTTTAGTGCTTCCAAATAATCTCTCAAGCTGATTAATGAATCTGTTTTTAAAAAATCCCTCTTCAGTTACAGTGGATCCCTGCTTTTTTCTCCCAGTTTTGAGGCTGCTTAAATCAGTCCAGTAGGTTAAAGTAAGACTGCAAGATTTGCTGAACAGCGATAAATCTGTCCACAAGTTACATTTGCAGAATAATAGGAAATCACAAAACAAAGCTCAATAGTATTACAAGTAGATAAGAGCCATTAAGTCAGTGAAGTAACAGTAATGTCAGTTACACAGCAGTATGTAGTTTTGCAAAGCTACTTGTCATACCTGACCACGTAAGGCTTTAGTCACTGAGTGTTTGAGTGTTTTTAGTTAGTGTGAAGCAGAGGTGCATTTTATTGCTTATGAATTCAGCTTTGCATTTAAGGAGGATTTTGTTATTTCTTCTCTCTTACGTTATGTAGTTTCAGTTTACAATCTCTGCAGCTATTTATGTGGCAGCAGAAGAGGTAAGACAGACTCAGCATGTAGTAATGGACAGTGGGGCAGTTTGTGTCTGTTGGGACCAGCAGATGGAGCTGGAGATGGGCTTCATGCTGAAACTTGAGAGAGCTTCACCAAATCCAGCAGCTGGCTGAGAAAATGATGCAGTTTGATGTAAACTTCTGAAGCTGAATAAACTTAACCTTGTCTCTCCACCCTCCATCCAGTTTCAGTGGCATCAAGGTTCCCCTCTCAGGTCTCCAGACCCTGAAAGTTTCCCCTGCTGCAGGTGGAGCCAAGGCCAGGAGTGGCCAGCAGATCTACAGCATCCTAGCGTCCTCCCATGGTACATCAGAGCTCCGCTTGCTCACCAGCGATAAGCAGTCGTCAGATGGCGTCGTTTTTGGTCCTACTTTTTCAGGTCTGCTAAATGTGTGTGAGAGCTACGGAGACAGCAGTGCCAACCAGGCCCCTCAGGTCATCCCTGCTGCTCCAGCACCGTCCGTACCACTGGGGCTGAAACAGCGATTCCACCCCTTTGGCAGTAAGACCCCCACGATGACTTGCGAGGCAGAGAACGAGTTGGATGGAGCTGCTTTCGGGCCCTCGTCTACAACCCGTCGCCCCCTGGTTGTCAAACGATTCATAGAAGAAGCAGAGCACGAGGAAGAGGAAGGGAGGAAAAAGAAGAAAAAGAAAAAGAAAGAAAAGCGAGTAAAGACAGAGCGAGAGGAGGTGGAGGAGGGGGTAAGAGTGAAAGAGGAACCTGCAGCTGAAATTCAGGACGAAGTGAAGATGGAACTCTCCTTCCAGGAGGGCGATATTTCAGAGCAGAAGAGGAAGAAAAAGAAGAAAAAGAAGGACAGTGAGCGAGAGGAGGTGGAGGAGGGAGTGGAGCCCAGTGTGAGGGTGAAGGTGGAGGAGGTAAATGTGAAATGTGAACCAATAGACTCTGCATATGGTGACGTAGTGGAAGTTTTGGGAAAGAAAAAGAAAAAAAAGAAGAAAAACAAAACGGATGACAGCTAGTTTGTTGCCATGTTGTTTGGTGTTTTAGTTTTCTTTATTTGTTTACTTTTGACTTTGTGTACTCACCTGGGAGCCAATTTACAACTAATTCACTCCGTCTTATTGATAGATTGCACAACGCAAGACTTGTTTTGGCAGGACATTGTCTTTTGAAAAAAAGAACACATCCTGAATCAACTGAATAGTGACACAAATTATAAAGTGGATTCATCCCAGTGGCTTTTAAGGCCAATGTTCCATCGTTCTGAGCTCAGAAAGTTACACACAAAGAATGTGTGAGGACATGAGGACATGGATAATAAGAGTGTACATGGGGGGAATTTCTGCCAGTGTCTGTCAACTTGTGGTAGATGTAATGGGATTATGCTCACACTGTGTTGCTGTGTTTGTGTACATATTTACATAACTCAGCTAGTAACTTCATTGGTTTGGCAGCAGGTTCAGAAAAGCAGAGCTGATATAAAGAGTTTTTTTTTCTCTTTTAAGGATCTGAGTCACATGCATTGGAGAAACTGTGTGTGTGTGTGTGTGTGTGCGTGCAGGAGAACACATTAGAAACTTCAAAAGTGAATAAATGAAATAAAAATGAAAAAAACATGGTGTTTTTGTCCTGCAGTCGGCTCTTGGAAGTGTTCGAGTACAACACAGCATTTTCCCTTTATGCCTTGTTAGCACAGTGACTTCATCCAGAAGGAATGAAACTCGAACTCATGTTGTTACTCAGACTGTGGCTTTTTTTATTGTGCAACAACAAGAAAGTGCCCAATTTACAGATCGGTAGTTTTCTAATAATCTGACAAAAAAGTTTTCTGAAGAAGTTGTGTCATCAAGAAGGACAAAAGTTTGTATGAGATAAAGTAGAGTCTGCTCTATGTTGAAACATTCGCGATTGTAAAATTGTTTTATGGATGAGCAGCGATAGGAGTTTTGCAGCACGCTGTAGATTAGGCTCTGCCCTGTGTCTCAAAGTTACGCGTTCAGATTTATGTGGCTTTTTAGTAAAATAGTCACATGATTAATTTCTGATGCAATGAAGGTTTCTCCTTGAACACAGCTGTAGACAAGTTTTTTTTTTAATCTGATGAAATGGTATTTTCTTTGCACATTCAAATCTATTAAATATTGTAGTGTATCTTCATAAATTTGCCTTTGCAAAGTATCATGATAATCCTTATGGTCTTTTCAATGGCTTCTACTCTGCCATGACTCAAACTATGTAGGAAAACCTTCATCTGTTGTTAAAGAATTCTGCATGTCTGCACAAAATATTGGCATCAAAAGCCTATATTGGTGGATCCCAAGTCTATAAATCTGCATTTCCACTGCCAGCACAAATTCCTTTCAGTTAAATGCAACAGAGAAATAAGCAGTTCTGACAGCAAGATGGCGCCACAGTCCAGCCAGTTTCCTGTGTGGAGCAGTGGCCTGCAGCCTCTGACCGTCCTCTGGGCTTATTATTTACATGCTACCATTTCTTTTCACTAATGTAACACAGATCTTTTGTTGCTGTCCAAATGCACAAAGAAGAGATTTCAAATTTTTCCATTTTCTGACTGCAGCGAATCATCAGGTCTCTGTGACACTTAGGTGAAAAAATCTCCAGGCAGAAGTCCAGGCTCTGCATCCTCCCCTCCTCCCTCCCCTCTCTGCTCCCCTCTCCCTGCTCTGCACCGGAGTATGGTCCTGTTTCTTAATGAGCTCAGGCACCTCTGGCGCTATCACACTCTTACCATCTGTAATAGCCCTCTGCACATGCTGCAAGCTTTTATTGATCCAGCCTCACTTGTGCATTCAAATTTTTTACAAGTCTTACTCCCTCGAGGAGTCAACCAGACCCAAAATGATCAAAACCACGTTAGAGTCAAAACATTCAACCTTAACAAACCATAGAGAATTTTTTTGAATAGTTTTCTACTCACTGAATTGGACTTGACTTACCCTGATAACGTCTAGGTCTTTGGTTTTGCAGGTAGCCATTAAAGCCACAGATGTCAGGTGCTGGACCGAGTGTTTCCCCGTGAGTCACATCTACAGCCAGATTTCTGTGTATCCTCACAGGTATGTTGAATGTGTGTGAGCGTCTGTGCTTCAGAGCCAGAGTCTGCAGGTTTGAGTGCATATGGCTGTGTATCTGTGAGAGAATCTGTGTGCAGCTGCCTGAGCTTAGAGTCAGCGAAGGGAAAAGTTATTTTTACCCTTAACGTATTTCCTTTTTCTACAAAATTCATTTGTATTTTCTTGTGTGTTTAACACGACATTTCTTTTCCTTCTCTGAAAACTGGATGTGACACTTCATGTTAAACCAGTGAGAACAAATACAAACTATAGGTTTCACACATTTTTAAATGTTGAATGGAAAATGTTTCTCTCTTCATGAGTTAGTTTACACTTTTGAATGATGCAGTTCTGTGTTATGTCCAATAGTCTGTCTAAAAAAACACCACCACTTTCATCCTGCTTCCAGAAAATTTAGGCAAAAGGGCGGAAGTGAGACACAACAAGCGAGTGCCAGTTGCCACAGCTGACTCTAATAGGTGGAGACACCTGCCAATCAATCCAGTACTGCCCAAGAAGTAACAAATGACCTCCTTGATGAGACATTGATTCTCACCATTTTTTTTTTTTTAAACAGTATTTGCACATATGGATCTCAGAGCTCAGCTTCAACTGGTCATTAGAGGAGCTGTGGCCACAGGCTGTGCTCAGGCTGATTGCAAAGCTTATTTTCAGCTTGTGTTACCTGCATGAACTTGACCACTGAAGTTCAGTGCCCAGAACAGAGTCGGTGTACTGACTGTACAGACATTAGCTGTAGCTAAAATGTACAGATCTTATAGTACATAGTGTATGTAGCAGTGCAAATACTGAAAATGCACTGAGTGCGTGTGGAATGTGTCTGTGGTGTGTTGACAACTCATCACATCACTTTGACTGATCACAGACGTTACCGAGAACTCTTCCAGAGGCTTCTCCTTTTTCCTTCACTTGTCTCTGTACCTTAAACAAATGAACTTTTTTTTAACCTCCTCGCTTTAATTTGCCCCAAACTGGCTGCATAAAATTTACTTTAGGCTCCATCTGAACACTTGTTAAGTCACTTGGCTTCACCTCTCATGTCATGGTTGTTGTTGTAGGAGCAGAAATTAATACAATTAGTAAATGAACCAATCAGAGCCGAGATTCCGTAGAAAAACCTGCAGTCGTGCTGATACGATGCATCGTCACTGGGACTTTAGTCTTGACATTAAGAGCATTTAGGCTTTAAAGCTGGAGTGTTTTCAGAGGACTGTCCTGACTGAAACGGTTTCCAAATCACTCTTTGTCTCTGTTCTGACATGAAGCACAGGCCAGAAAGTGAAATCTTAGTGTTTGCCCTGTTTGCCTCACCGGAGGGTCGGATTAACCTCCAGGTCTGGAAATACTGATTGTTGCTTTTTCTTTGTGGTATATCTGCGTAGTTAAAGAAAACAAGCAGCAGAAAAGCAATAAAACGGAGTTTTAGTGTTAGCAGGGCTAAACCACCTCCAACAGCTTGTGCTTGCAGCCCCTGTTAGATCCTGTCTGCCCTGAGTTTCACCACAGCATGCATGTGAGTTTCACCAGCTGATATTTCATATGTAGTTTAATTAATGGGATTGATTCTTCAGCAGAGTTATTTCATTAAATGAGATTAAAACAATTTTCTCATCTACAGAAGGAGAACTACTAAAAGTACTTCCTGCTGAGTTAGAGACAGTTGAGGGGAGGGACTGTGAACCCTCACTTCCTTCATGAAAGTGTATTGTAGTCTGTGTGTTGAATAGGGATATTGGACCTTTTGGATTCTCTTCAATACAACTAAACATCCACAGAAACCTTTAACTCAGAACTGTCAGTTTTATTCATACACTCATAAAACGTGATGTTCATCTTAAGCAACACTAACATATCAGCAAACATCATGACGTTTGTGCACCTGTAAAATAAAATCTATGTCTTCATGAATCATTAAGTGAATTGTGAAATGCTCCACTCTGCCCCTGTTGGAGCTGTAATAGCATCATTATCCTGGATGCATCCTCTGTGGAGAAGCATGACACAGAACAGTAATTTAGTTGTACAGGTGCAGTTACGATGTTTCTCCCGGGGGAAGTTTATGACTGATCTACTGCTCTGATCACTGTACAACTGTGAAAATACTTTTATATCTATGAAATGAGCACCCTCGTGCAACTAGTGTTAATTTTATCAGCTTTTTTTAGACTGAAAAGTTAAAAGTTAAGTTTCAGTCATATTTTCTCAAGTTCATCGTGATCCCATGTTATTGGTTTAAGCAATACATCCAGAAATATTCAGCTTTGTCAGGACTCAGATCTCGTCTTGGTAACATCTGCCAGCGAATCATCTGTAATAATGTGAAAATGAAAATATAGGGAGATTTATTTTACTTTGAATTTTTAAACTCCATCTTTGTCAGCTGCTTGTTTCGTCGATGATACTGTACAGAGAGTTACAGTTAGTCGCAGTTATTGTTTAATGATTCCAGTTGTTCTGATCATCATTGTCGACAATTATATTTTTCACAGTTTTCATTAATAAAATTAACATGTAACAACAGCGCTTTGTTTTAATATTGAAAAGGTTGCCATCTTTGATTTATCTTGATTTGATCATTGAGACGGTAGGAAAGAGAAAACAGGAAGCGGCAGAGGCTCTGGATGTGAGGTTCCTGGTGGGATTCAGCTCTAGACCTGCTCAGCCAAACTGTATCTTAGCAACCTCACTGCTCAGCAAAGCTGCTCTGGGGTCAAGAGGTCACGTCTCAGCTCCGGCAGAGAGGCAGGTTCATGTTTGAGGAGCACAGAGTGACATTTGACTGAAGGAGCTGCAGCTGTGAGTACGATGTGCAGCAGCCAAGGTTTAATGGAGAAGCAGGGCTCAGTATTTTCTGTTTGTATTGTAAAACTTGATTAAAAACATCAGTAATATTTTATTCTGCATAAAGATCTGATCAGAAAACACCTGTGGGTAATCTCACCTTTTTGTGAGTGAGTTTTTCAGAGTTGTCATTGACCAAACGAGCTCCTTCACTGTAAACTGCAGTGAGCATTTTGTTTCTGATCTTAACATTCAGGAACAATATTTCACCAAAACTTGGGTCATCACCTCAGTCTGTAGTCGTTAGTTATCAGCTGGAAGGTCACAGGGGTCAAATGTGAGCTGAGGCAGCGAAGCGTCTTCTCCTCTGTAACCTCCAGCCGCAGACAGAAATCTTACACTGGCCTGTGTCTCCACTGTAATGCATTATACCATCCTGAGGAAATAGAATGATGCAATATACTGCTCTGTGTAGTCCTGTGTGTTAGCTTCTCTCTGTCTGTGCACAGAGCAGGTTGTGTGTGTGTGTGTGTGTGTGTGTGTGTGTGTGTGTGTGTGTGTGTGTGTGTGTGTGTGTGTGTGTGTGTGTGTATGTTGCTGGGTGTTAGGCTGCGTTGCTGTCTACCGAGGAGGAGGAGGAGGAGGAGGAGGAGGACGATGAATAATAAATGCCATCTGAAGTTTGGATCCAACGTGTTCAGACTACTGAGAGGAGCGGAGGCCTTTCTACGGCCCAGCCGACCTGATGCCAATGATAAGATTTGGGGGGATGGGGTGGAGAGGGTGGGGGGAGGGTTTGCGGGCGGGGGGCTGTATGGGATAATGAATTGGAGAACCAGTTCTCGCCTGCCTTCCCCTCCCTCTCTCTTTCCCTCTCTCTCTCTCTCCGCTCTCTTGCTTTCTTTTTCAACCAGCGCGCCGCAGCAAGCCTGCGGCAATGTGAGCGTTCCCATGGCAACGTGGACCTGCCAAGGACTACGGCGATGGAGAGAGAGAGAGGTAGAGAGAGAGAGAGAGAGAGAGAGAGAGAGAGAGACAGAGGAGGGGTGCAGCTCATCAATGTCTTAGAGTCCCCCTTCCCTCCCCCCACCCAAAGGCACACACACACACACACACATACACACACACTCTTCAGGCATGCTGTTGAAAGAACAAACATCACAAAGGGCTCGAGCCTTAATTCTGCCGCAGAGAAACTGAAACTGCTGGAGCTCCTCAGTTTCCTCCTCTGCTCCTTTATACGTTTTACTTCTACATTTTACTTTAGTAACAACAGCACAAACACCTCAGCAGTGTGTGTGTGTCTGCCAGCACTAATGGGAAAACCAAATAAACAAACAGATAAATTCCCCCCAGTCTCTCTCACTCTCCCTCGTACGCTCCTACTGAGCCAGAGGCCATGTCAGAGGAAAACAGTGGGAATTTAGTTTTTTCCCTTCTGTAATTTTAGTTTTACACAGATTTGTTTTCATTTTGTAAAAACCAAACTGATTCCAAATCTATCAATCTGTCCCTCTCATTCCATATGTTCTTCATTCCTTTACAGGACTCTAAGACAACACAGTCCACTGTGTGTGTGTGTGTGTGGGTGCGTGTGTGTGTGTGTGTGTGTGTGTGTCTCTGTGTGTGTGGGTGCGTGTGTGTGTGTGTGTGTGTGTGTGTGTGTGTGTGTCTCTGTGTGTGTGGGTGCGTGTGTGTGTGTGTGTGTGTGTGTGTGTGTGTGTGTGTCTCTGTGTGTGTGTGTGTGTGTGTGTGTGTGTGTGTGTGTGTGTGTGTGTGTGTCTGTGTGTGTGTTTGTGTGTGTGTGTGTGTGTGTGTGTGTGTGTCTCTGTGTGTGTGTGTGTGTGTGTGTGTGTGTCTGTGTGTGTGTGTGTGGGTGCGTGTGTGTGTGTGTGTGTGTGTGTGTGTGTGTGTGTGTGTGTCTCTGTGTGTGTGTGTGTGTGTGTGTGTGTGTGTGTGTGTGTGTGTGTGTGTGTGTGTGTGTGTGTGTGCAGCCCTGGCTCATTTCCAGCTCCAGCCCTCTAATAAGCCTCTGTACTGAAACTGTGACATGGATCAATAACTGGATATATGAAGCTCTTCTGCGCAGACTGACATGGAAATAGTAATTCTTTTCGTTTGCTCTATTTTCTCACAGACAATGGAGGGAGTAGAAGTGCTTGTGCTCGTGTGGTGTCACTGAGTGTGTGTGAGTGTGTGTGTGTGTGTGTGTGTGACATTGCAGTGTAGATTTGAAAGGCTGCGGCAGCCGTCGACAGACAACGGCAGTCCTTACCGCACCAGCAACTTGATTGCATACTAATGTTTTGGTATGACGCATCTCTCTCCCCTCCACCTCCCCTCTCATCAGCCTCCCTCCCTGTTTTCCAAATCCCCACTCTTCCCATATCTCCCCTCTCTTCCTCCCCCTCTTATGTATTTTCATATCTCTCTTCCTTTCTTTCTTCCCACCCTCCCTCCCACCTTGCTCTTCACATTGTGTGGCAGTGATATGGCACCGAGCTGCTGCTCGTACAAACCACCCACCACCTCTGCAGCGACAAACACTAATTCAAACACATGGGACAGAAAGAAAGAAAAAGAAGCCATGATACAGGTGGCGAACATTTTACTGACAGATTTTATCCAACTTTTACATGATAAAAACTCGGAAAACCAGAACAGTGAGCTGGAATCTGCTGGAATGCTGATGCAGAGTCACGTGTTAGTTCTCTGTGGACTTTGACCACGAGTCACCCCCTGTCACATATGAGTGATCGTGTGATTCATTGTTGATATACAAATATTGATTATAGCTGCTTAAAGGAAACCAATAATGACTATTTGTAGGAGACGAGATGAAGTGTCCATTGTCAGAGTCAGACGCTTTCTATTCTCCCAACTGTCCTCAGTGTTCTACTGTAGAGGTTTTACAGCTTTATATCAACTTTATGCTACTTTTACCTTTGATTTGACAGATGACTGATTTCATTTTCACAGACACAAGAAGCTAAATGTCAGGAAAATGGAAGTCTGGGTCATTTTCAGTGTTTGACCACAACCAGAGCTGGTGTTTTTCATGTCTTTTCAGATGTCAAAGATATTTATAAAAACAGAGAAAAGCACTTGACTCAAATGATTAATCAGTGATTAAAACTGGTGCTGACCAATTAATCAACAAATCATCTCAGCACAATACATTGCATAAGGAACCTGTGCTTGTGAAGCTGAATCCAAGGTAAAGCTCTCTGACTCTGCACCTGATAAATCCTATGTAGCAATGAAAGAAAGAGGGGAGGAGACGAGTGAGAGATAGCTTGTCTTGAGGGAAGTTGGAGATGAGGTTTTGGTGCTCAGTGAGTGTTGAACGATTTTTGGATTTGCCCCTCCATTGCTCTTTCTCTCTGTCTTTTTGCTGCAATAAAATCTGGAAAGAAGGAAAACAGAGAAATATTTGGCCAAACAAACATCCAGGAAACCTAAAGTCATCTTCTTCCTTTTCTTGTCAGAAATGGGAGTGGGTCTCATTTCAGACCGCTGACAGACAGCAAGTCAAATGTTAGACCAGTAGGCGCAGTGCGAGGCAGTGTGATAGGCTGCGCAGAGAATCTGTTGCTAGGCTCACTGTGAACAGACCAGTCAAGTCTGACATATGTTTTCAAAGCAGCCCTCTTAGCAGCTTGCAGCAGTTGCCATGGAAACCTCAATGCCATTTCCCCCCATTGTTTGGACCGCTCAATATCCCGAAAGCTTTTTCAGTTTATTAAACCTGGAAGACGGATAGTGAGAGCTGGTTTTGTTTGTTGGTGTGTGCATATGTTCAGCAGATACAGTATGTTTGCAAGAATGTGTGTATTTCTCTATGTATGTGTGCATGTAAATGCAGGAGGTTTTGTGGGCATAGGTATTTGTTGCGCGCGTGTGTGTGCGCAGGTCAGTCTCACTCAGAGGTGGAGACGAATGGGGACGCGTCCTTCACTTGACCTTCACAGCAGATGCGGACATGAGACTGAGTCTGCTGCTCTGTCACCAGAGCTGAGGTTTTTAGCATTTATGGAAAACAAAGAGGTGAAATGAGAAAGATAAGATAATTTTTCTTCCCGTTTTTATTAGGTTGTATTTAAATCTGTTCTTTTTTTCTTATTAATTCTTAAATCTTCTTCAGATTCAGCACGTGATGCCATAAAATCCCATTTTCTCTGATGATTTGACACATTTGTTTTTCAGGCAGTTAACATACATACACTGGTCCTCTATTAAAATTCCAGTGTGGTTAATCATTCTAAAGTTATGATAAAATACCCCAATTAGATGCCAGTATGTGAGCAGATGTGTAATCATGGAAAAGAATGCATTGAAATAAAATAGAAAATTGTTGTATTTAATTTGTTTTTGACCATCACTCCATTCTTGCCACTGTGCCTGACTTTTACTGTACTGCATGAACATCTGATCTGCTCTGACTGAAAGTACACGAGAAGTTAACAAATTGTGATTTGTTGTGTTATAGTAAACAGCTGAATTTCATCTTAATCAACAGACGAAACATTCTCTGGCACCAAACGACCCTGTTCCTCCAAATGCCCTGTTCATTATCAGGTTATCTTTCAGTTCACTTTCTAACTCTGTAGTTACAGTAGCTTAACATAAGTGTACTTGAAGTTATTTATCTGTCCGTCCATTCATCCATTCATCATCCATCCATCCATCCATCCATTTTTGATCATTCATCATAATTATTGGCATTGAACATAATTCAGGGTTTTGCAGAATCATCCAATATTGACGTTATTGTCTGGTCACCAGTTTGGAATCAGTGAAAGGCAAATCCTTGGCAGAGCCCTGCACCCACTGAGACACAAAGATGTGTATTTGTAGTAAGTGTATGAAAAACAAACTTTGGCAGACAACAATAAAAATTCTCCTTTCCTAATGACTCAGTGGACAGTAAATACGGCATGTGTCTCCATCTCCGGGCATTTCCTCTCTCATGTTTTGATGACTTGCAGGGCTGCCTTCCCTGGGCGTCTTCTGCATGTGAGCCCTCATTTAGGCTTGGGTCAGAGTTCAGGTTGCTGGATGAGGGACGAATTGGCCGTCGATGGAGGGCCGTCACTCGCCCCAAAGTCCTGCTGGGCAGCCATCTGCTTGTGGGTTGAGGCAGACGAGCCCTTCTGCCCAGAGTCCTGGAGACTGGGAGTTTGGCAAAGTAAGATTCTGCACTGGAAACTGTTATGGCAGGCAAAGTGGATTAATAACACTTTCCCCTCCGTTGAGGATTGATCGGGCCATTAGCTCTGGTTGAAAAAAACTTTAAGTCACACAAGCTTTTTAGAAGTTAAAGTGTAGAGTCCAAAAAATACATTTCTCCCTAAACTTTTTTATTTAATGTTAATGAGGCACTAGAACATAATTCCTGACTGTCAATGGCTCTCTCTTGTTGTGGAAACCTGCTGTTTCTGTTTCTGCTGCAAGTTTTTGGTCTTCTGGTTCATTCCTCATTAGTTAGCATCCATTATGTTATGATTAAATATTCATAGGGACATACAGTGCTTTAATCCTTTATTAGTCCACTGTGGTTCCATTATAGGTAAACACTCACTTGTTTATGTTTATTAAGTCGGCACTGATTCATATTTTTATGTGAATAATGGATCTAATGACTGTGTAATCTGAAAGATGCTGTAAGTAGCGTGACAACCAAGCACAATCATCTCATTATACATAGTGAGTTTGAGCAAAATATTGTTCCGCAAGACTCATATAGCATAGTAGTGATTATTGATTTCATGATTATTTTAAAAACCTTAAAAAGAATTTCATCCAGTAACATAATTCATGGGTTTATCTCATAATAAACAATTCAACTGCAAAATGACTCCTGACTAAATATATAAATATATACATATACAATCATGTACAATCATGTACATCACTACTTACCCATAGACATAACGTAAAAATACATAACACATTATAGATTATATGCCATAAATCCATGCTTTGATTCTATAGCAGTAATACCTGCTGTCATAGTCAGGAAATAATGCCATGTTTTGTTTTGTCTTGTGGGTTTTGCTTTTATTTTGAAATGTTTTCTCCTCTCGTTTCAGGTTGCTTGCCATTTCTCTTGTGTCCCGCCAGTGAGATTGTTTTTCCCGCCCTAATTATTTCCACCTGTTTCCTCTTACCTGGTGTCTATATATAGTCTACGTCTCCCCTTGTCCTGTGCCAGTTCGTCTTGTCTTAATGCCAAAGAACCAGCGTTTTGTCCTTGTCACCTTTCCCTCTCCAAAGTCAGGTCTTGTATTCGGTTGTTACTTTTTCTAGTTCAATTCAATTCAATTTTATTTATATAGCGCCTTCCACAATCAAAATTGTCTCAAAGCGCTTTACAGAGACCCAGAGCAAGCACTTAAGGCGACAGTGGCAAGGAAAAAACTCCCTTTGTCCTCGTATGAGTGATTTTTTGTTCTTACCTTTTCCCATTACCTCTTGGAGTGATTTTCAGTTGTAACTTTGTTAATCAATACCATTTATTTTGTACTTTGTCTTCGAGTCGTGCATTTGGGTTCAGGTCCTAGATCAGCCGTAACACCTGCTGTACATATATGTCATATACATTATTCAAAGTAAGGTTTTCTTTCCTACATTACAACAGCATTTCCACGAATGCCACATCTCATTCTAACCAGATATGTTGATAACACAATATTTAAGAAATGCTGTTAAAATATAGGTTTTGCTTTACCTTTACATCACTTCAAAAAGCAAAAGGCACTGGTTATGGTACACCTAGTACACTAGGGTGGGGTTCAATTCCCTGCAGTGCCCTGCTAATAGATTGATGATGTAAGAGCAACACAAAATCCTAAATCTACACAGCTTGTCATGACAACTCCATGTTAACACATCTATGTAGAATGTATGTATTTCATTATATAGCTCACATGGCACACTGATATAAGCAGACATTTATGGCTTTAAGTAAAAGGAGCTCAACTGCACCAATGCCTCCACTATCTTCTCTTCTTTCCAACAGCTCTAATCTCATCTGCTCTCCAGATATACAGAGACATACACATGTAAAAAAGACATGTCTTCTCCCCCAGTAGGTGCTGTATGTGTGTAGCATAATATGAGCATGTCACTGTGTTCTCTTGTGTATACCTCTTCATCTGGTCAAAATCGGACAAAAAAAGTCAAAAAAAATTTTGACCTCCAAAAGTCATAAAAAACGTCATAGTATAGTAAGGCGTCAAAATCGGACAAAAAAAGTCAATTTTTTTTTTGACCTCCAAAAGTCATAAAAAACGTCATAGTATAGTAAGGCGTCAAAATCGGACAAAAAAAGTCAAATTTTTTTTTTGATCTCCAAAAGTCATAAAAAACGTCATAGTATAGTAAGGCGTCAAAATCGGACAAAAAAAGTCAATTTTTTTTTTGACCTCCAAAAGTCATAAAAAACGTCATAGTATAGTAAGGCGTCAAAATCGGACAAAAAAAGTCAAAAAAATTTTTGACCTCCAAAAGTCATAAAAAAACGTCATAGTATAGTAAGGCGTCAAAATCGGACAAAAAAAGTCAATTTTTTTTTTGACCTCCAAAAGTCATAAAAAACGTCATAGTATAGTAAGGCGTCAAAATCGGACAAAAAAAGTCAATTTTCTTTTTGACCTCCAAAAGTCATAAAAAACGTCAAAGTATAGTAAGGCGTCAAATTCGGACAAAAAAAGTCAAAAAAAATTTTTACCTCCAAAAGTCATAAAAAACGTCATAGTATAGTAAGGTGTCAAAATCGGACAAAAAAGTCAAAAAAATTTTTGACCTCCAAAAGTCATAAAAAACGTCATAGTATAGTAAGGCGTTTTTTTCGAACCAAAAAAGTCAAAAAAAATTTTGACCTCCAAAAGTCATAAAAAACGTCATAGTATAGTAAGGTGTCAAAATCGGACAAAAAAGTCAAAAAAATTTTTGACCTCCAAAAGTCATAAAAAACGTCATAGTATAGTAAGGCGTTTTTTTCGAACCAAAAAAGTCAAAATTTTTTTCGATCTCAAAATATCATAAAAAACGTCATAGTATAGTAAGGCGTTTTTTTCGGACAAAAAAAGTCAAAAATTTTTTCGACCTCAAAATGTCATAAAAAACGTCATAGTATAGTAAGGCGTCAAAATCGGACAAAAAAAATCAAAAAAAATTTTGACCTCCAAAAGTCATAAAAAACGTCATAGTATAGTAAGGCGTTTTTTTCGGACAAAAAAAGTCAATTTTTTTTCGACCTCAAAATGTCATAAAAAACGTCATAGTATAGTAAGCCGTTTTTTTCGGGCAAAAAAAGTCAAAAATTTTTTCGACCTCAAAATGTCATAAAAAACGTCATAGTATAGTAAGGCGTCAAAATCGGACGAAATAAGTCAAAAAAAAATTCGACCTCAAAATGTCATAAAAAACATCATAGTATAGTAAGGCGTTTTTTTCGGAAAAAAAAGTCAAAATTTTTTTTTTGACCTCCAAAAGTCATAAAAAACGTCATAGTATAGTAAGGCGTCAAAATCGGACGAAAAAAGTCAAAAAATTTTTCGACCTCAAAATGTCATAAAAAACGTCATAGTATAGTAAGGCGTCAAAATCGGACGAAAAAAGTCAAAAAAAATTTCGACCTCAAAATGTCATAAAAAACGTCATAGTATAGTAAGGCGTCAAAATCGGACGAAAAAAGTCAAAAAAAATTTCGACCTCAAAATGTCATAAAAAACGTCATAGTATAGTAAGGCGTCAAAATCGGACGAAAAAAGTCAAAAAAAATTTCGACCTCAAAATGTCATAAAAACATCATAGTATAGTAAGGCGTTTTTTTCGAACAAAAAAAGTCAAAATTTTTTTCGACCTCAAATTGTCATAAAAAACGTCATAGTATAGTAAGGCGTCAAAATCGGACAAAAAAAGTCAAAAAAAATTTTTGACCTCCAAAAGTCATAAAAAACGTCATAGTATAGTAAGGCGTCAAAATCGGACAAAAAAAGTCAAAATTTTTTTCGACCTCAAAATGTCATAAAAAACGTCATAGTATAGTAAGGCGTCAAAATCGGACAAAAAAGTCAATTTTTTTTTTGACCTCCAAAAGTCATAAAAAATGTCATAGTATAGTAAGGCGTCAAAATCGGACAAAAAAAGTCAATTTTTTTTTTGACCTCCAAAAGTCATAAAAAACGTCAAAGTATAGTAAGGCGTCAAATTCGGACAAAAAAAGTCAAAAAAAATTTTGACCTCCAAAAGTCATAAAAAACGTCATAGTATAGTATGTCGTTTTTTTCGGTCGAAAAAAGTCAAAAATTTTTTTGACCTCAAAATGTCATAAAAGGTCATAAAAAACGTCATAGTATAGTATGTCGTTTTTTTCGGGCAAAAAAAGTCAAATTTTTTTTGACCTCAAAATGTCATAAAAAGTCATAAAAAACGTCATAGTATAGTATGTCGTTTTTTTCGGGCAAAAAAAGTCAAAATTTTTTTCGACCTCAAAATGTCATAAAAAGTCATAAAAAACGTCATAGTATAGTATGTCGTTTTTTTCGGTTGAAAAAAGTCAAAAAATTTTTCGACCTCCAAAAGTCATAAAAAACGTCATAGTATAGTATGTCGTTTTTTTCGGGCAAAAAAAGTCAAAATTTTTTTTGACCTCAAAATGTCATAAAAAGTCATAAAAAACGTCATAGTATAGTATGTCGTTTTTTTCGGGCAAAAAAAGTCAAAATTTTTTTCGACCTCAAAATGTCATAAAAAGTCATAAAAAACGTCATAGTATAGTATGTCGTTTTTTTCGGTCAAAAAAAGTCAAAATTTTTTTCGACCTCCAAAAGTCATAAAAAACGTCATAGTATAGTATGTCGTTTTTTTCGGTCGAAAAAAGTCAAAATTTTTTTCGACCTCCAAAAGTCATAAAAAACGTCATAGTATAGTATGTCGTTTTTTTCGGGCAAAAAAAGTCAAAATTTTTTTCGACCTCAAAATGTCATAAAAAGTCATAAAAAACGTCATAGTATAGTATGTCGTTTTTTTCGGGCAAAAAAAGTCAACATTTTTTTCGACCTCCAAAAGTCATAAAAAACGTCATAGTATAGTATGTCGTTTTTTTCGGTCGAAAAAAGTCAAAAAATTTTTCGACCTCCAAAAGTCATAAAAAGTCATAAAAAACGTCATAGTATAGTATGTCGTTTTTTTCGGACAAAAAAGGTCAAAATTTTTTTTGACCTCAAAATGTCATAAAAAGTCATAAAAAACGTCATAGTATAGTATGTCGTTTTTTTCGGTCGAAAAAAGTCAAAATTTTTTTCGACCACCAAAAGTCATAAAAAGTCATAAAAAACGTCATAGTATAGTATGTCGTTTTTTTTGGGCAAAAAAAGTCAAAATTTTTTTCGACCTCCAAAAGTCTTAAAAAACGTCATAGTATAGTATGTCGTTTTTTTCGGTCAAAAAAAGTCAAAATTTTTTTCGACCTCCAAAAGTCATAAAAAACGTCATAGTATAGTATGTCGTTTTTTTCGGTCGAAAAAAGTCAAAATTTTTTTCGACCTCCAAAAGTCATAAAAAACGTCATAGTATAGTATGTCGTTTTTTTCGGGCAAAAAAAGTCAAAATTTTTTTCGACCTCAAAATGTCATAAAAAGTCATAAAAAACGTCATAGTATAGTATGTCGTTTTTTTCGGGCAAAAAAAGTCAACATTTTTTTCGACCTCCAAAAGTCATAAAAAACGTCATAGTATAGTATGTCGTTTTTTTCGGTCGAAAAAAGTCAAAAAATTTTTCGACCTCCAAAAGTCATAAAAAGTCATAAAAAACGTCATAGTATAGTATGTCGTTTTTTTCGGACAAAAAAAGTCAAATTTTTTTTTGACCTCAAAATGTCATAAAAAGTCATAAAAAACGTCATAGTATAGTATGTCGTTTTTTTCGGTCGAAAAAAGTCAAAATTTTTTTCGACCACCAAAAGTCATAAAAAGTCATAAAAAACGTCATAGTATAGTATGTCGTTTTTTTCGGTCGAAAAAAGTCAAAATTTTTTTCGACCTCAAAATGTCATAAAAAGTCATAAAAAACGTCATAGTATAGTACGTCGTTTTTTTCGGTCGAAAAAAGTCAAAATTTTTTTCGACCTCAAAATGTCATAAAAAGTCATAAAAAACGTCATAGTATAGTATGTCGTTTTTTTCGGGCAAAAAAAGTCAAAATTTTTTTCGACCTCAAAATGTCATAAAAAGTCATAAAAAACGTCATAGTATAGTATGTCGTTTTTTTCGGTCGAAAAAAGTCAAAATTTTTTTCGACCTCCAAAAGTCATAAAAAACGTCATAGTATAGTATGTCGTTTTTTTCGGTCGAAAAAAGTCAAAAATTTTTTTGACCTCAAAATGTCATAAAAGGTCATAAAAAACGTCATAGTATAGTATGTCGTTTTTTTCGGTCGAAAAAAGTCAAAAATTTTTTTGACCTCAAAATGTCATAAAAGGTCATAAAAAACGTCATAGTATAGTATGTCGTTTTTTTCGGGCAAAAAAAGTCAAATTTTTTTTGACCTCAAAATGTCATAAAAAGTCATAAAAAACGTAATAGTATAGTATGTCGTTTTTTTCGGGCAAAAAAAGTCAAAATTTTTTTCGACCTCAAAATGTCATAAAAAGTCATAAAAAACGTCATAGTATAGTATGTCGTTTTTTTCGGTCGAAAAAAGTCAAAAATTTTTTTGACCTCAAAATGTCATAAAAGGTCATAAAAAACGTCATAGTATAGTATGTCGTTTTTTTCGGTCGAAAAAAGTCAAAAATTTTTTTGACCTCAAAATGTCATAAAAGGTCATAAAAAACGTCATAGTATAGTATGTCGTTTTTTTCGGGCAAAAAAAGTCAAATTTTTTTTGACCTCAAAATGTCATAAAAAGTCATAAAAAACGTAATAGTATAGTATGTCGTTTTTTTCGGGCAAAAAAAGTCAAAATTTTTTTCGACCTCAAAATGTCATAAAAAGTCATAAAAAACGTCATAGTATAGTATGTCGTTTTTTTCGGTTGAAAAAAGTCAAAAAATTTTTCGACCTCCAAAAGTCATAAAAAACGTCATAGTATAGTATGTCGTTTTTTTCGGCAAAAAAAGTCAAAATTTTTTTCGACCTCCAAAAATCATAAAAAGTCATAAAAAACGCCATAGTATAGTATGTCGTTTTTTTCGGGCAAAAAAAGTCAAAATTTTTTTCGACCTCAAAATGTCATAAAAAGTCATAAAAAACGTCATAGTATAGTATGTCGTTTTTTTCGGGCAAAAAAAGTCAAAATTTTTTTCGACCTCAAAATGTCATAAAAAGTCATAAAAAACGTCATAGTATAGTATGTCGTTTTTTTCGGTCGAAAAAAGTCAAAATTTTTTTCGACCTCAAAATGTAATAAAAAGTCATAAAAAACGTCATAGTATAGTATGTCGTTTTTTTCGGTCGAAAAAAGTCAAAATTTTTTTCGACCTCAAAATGTCATAAAAAGTCATAAAAAACGTCATAGTATAGTATGTCGTTTTTTTCGGTCGAAAAAAGTCAAAATTTTTTTCGACCTCAAAATGTCATAAAAAGTCATAAAAAACGTCATAGTATAGTACGTCGTTTTTTTCGGTCGAAAAAAGTCAAAATTTTTTTCGACCTCAAAATGTCATAAAAAGTCATAAAAAACATCATAGTATAGTATGTCGTTTTTTTCGGGCAAAAAAAGTCAAAATTTTTTTCGACCTCAAAATGTCATAAAAAGTCATAAAAAACGTCATAGTATAGTATGTCGTTTTTTTCGGTCGAAAAAAGTCAAAATTTTTTTCGACCTCCAAAAGTCATAAAAAACGTCATAGTATAGTATGTCGTTTTTTTCGGTCGAAAAAAGTCAAAAATTTTTTTGACCTCAAAATGTCATAAAAGGTCATAAAAAACGTCATAGTATAGTATGTCGTTTTTTTCGGGCAAAAAAAGTCAAAATTTTTTTCGACCTCAAAATGTCATAAAAAGTCATAAAAAACGTCATAGTATAGTATGTCGTTTTTTTCGGTTGAAAAAAGTCAAAAAAATTTTCGACCTCCAAAAGTCATAAAAAGTCATAAAAAACGTCATAGTATAGTATGTCGTTTTTTTCGGGCAAAAAAAGTCAACATTTTTTTTGACCTCAAAATGTCATAAAAAGTCATAAAAAACGTCATAGTATAGTATGTCGTTTTTTTCGGGGCAAAAAAAGTCAAAATTTTTTTCGACCTCAAAATTTCATAAAAAGTCATAAAAAACGTCATAGTATAGTACGTCGTTTTTTTTGGACAAAAAAAGTCAAAAAATTTTTTGACCTCAAAAAGTCATAAAAAACGTCATAGTATAGTATGGCGTTTTTTTCGGACAAAAAAAGTGAAAAATTTTTTTTACCTCAAAATGTCATAAAAAACGTCATAGTATAGTACGGCGTTTTTTTCGGACAAAAAAAGTCAAAAAAATTTTTGACCTCCAAAAGTCATAAAAAACGTCATAGTATAGTATGTCGTTTTTTTCGGTCGAAAAAAGTCAAAAATTTTTTCGACCTAAAAATGTCATAAAAAGTCATAAAAAACGTCATAGTATAGTATGTCGTTTTTTTCGGGCAAAAAAAGTCAAAATTTTTTTCGACCTCAAAATGTCATAAAAAGTCATAAAAAACGTCATAGTATAGTATGTCGTTTTTTTCGGGCAAAAAAAGTCAAAATTTTTTTCGACCTCAAAATGTCATAAAAAGTCATAAAAAACGTCATAGTATAGTATGTCGTTTTTTTCGGTCGAAAAAAGTCAAAATTTTTTTCGACCTCAAAATGTCATAAAAAGTCATAAAAAACGTCATAGTATAGTATGTCGTTTTTTTCGGGCAAAAAAAGTCAAAAATTTTTTCGAGCTCAAAATGTCATAAAAAGTCATAAAAAACGTCATAGTATAGTATGCCGTTTTTTTCGGACAAAAAAAGTCAAATTTTTTTTGACCTCAAAATGTCATAAAAAACATCATAGTATAGTAAGGCATCAAAATCGGACAAAAAAAGTCAAAATTTTTTTTGACCTCAAAATGTCATAAAAAGTCATAAAAAACGTCATAGTATAGTATGTCGTTTTTTTGGGGCAAAAAAAGTCAAAATTTTTTTCGACCTCAAAATGTCATAAAAAGTCATAAAAAACGTCATAGTATAGTATGTCGTTTTTTTCGGGCAAAAAAAGTCAAAATTTTTTTCGACCTCAAAATGTCATAAAAAGTCATAAAAAACGTCATAGTATAGTATGTCGTTTTTTTCGGTTGAAAAAAGTCAAAATTTTTTTCGACCTCAAAATGTCATAAAAAGTCATAAAAACGTCATAGTATAGTATGTCGTTTTTTTCGGACAAAAAAAGTCAAAAAATTTTTTGACCTCAAAAAGTCATAAAAAACGTCATAGTATAGTATGTCGTTTTTTTCGGGCAAAAAAAGTCAAAATTTTTTTCGACCTCAAAATGTCATAAAAAGTCATAAAAAACGTCATAGTATAGTATGTCGTTTTTTTCGGTCGAAAAAAGTCAAAATTTTTTTCGACCTCAAAATGTCATAAAAAGTCATAAAAAACGTCATAGTATAGTACGTCGTTTTTTTCGGTCGAAAAAAGTCAAAATTTTTTTCGACCTCAAAATGTCATAAAAAGTCATAAAAAACGTCATAGTATAGTATGTCGTTTTTTTCGGGCAAAAAAAGTCAAAATTTTTTTCGACCTCAAAATGTCATAAAAAGTCATAAAAAACGTCATAGTATAGTATGTCGTTTTTTTCGGGCAAAAAAAGTCAAAATTTTTTTTGACCTCAAAATGTCATAAAAAGTCATAAAAAACGTCATAGTATAGTATGTCGTTTTTTTCGGGGCAAAAAAAGTCAAAATTTTTTTCGACCTCAAAATGTCATAAAAAGTCATAAAAAACGTCATAGTATAGTACGTCGTTTTTTTTGGACAAAAAAAGTCAAAAAATTTTTTGACCTCAAAAAGTCATAAAAAACGTCATAGTATAGTATGGCGTTTTTTTCGGACAAAAAAAGTGAAAAATTTTTTTTACCTCAAAATGTCATAAAAAACGTCATAGTATAGTACGGCGTTTTTTTCGGACAAAAAAAGTCAAAAAATTTTTTGACCTCAAAAAGTCATAAAAAACGTCATCGTATAGTAAGGCGTTTTTTTTGGTCCAAAAAAGTCAAAATTTTTTTGACTTCGAAATGTCATAAAAACTCAAAAAAAACGTCATAGTATAGTAAGGTCTTTTTTTCGGGTAAAAAAAGTCAAAATTTTTTTCGACCTCAAAAAGTCATAAAAAACGTCATAGTATAGTAAGGCATCAATATCGGACAAAAAAAGTCAAATTTTTTTTTGACCTCAAAATGTCATCAATAACGTCATATTATAGTAAGGCATCAAAATCGGACAAAAAAAGTCAAAAAATTTTTTGACCTCAAAATGTCATAAAAAACGTCATAGTATAGTAAGGCATCAAAATCGGACAAAAAAAGTCAAAATTTTTTTTGACCTCAAAAGTCATAAAAAAACGTCATAGTATAGTATGGTGTTTTTTTCGGGCAAAAAAAAGTCAAAAATTTTTTTGACCTCAAAATGTCATAAAAAACATCATAGTATAGTAAGGCATCAAAATCGGACAAAAAAAGTCAAAATTTTTTTTGACCTCAAAATGTCATAAAAAGTCATAAAAAACGTCATAGTATAGTATGTCGTTTTTTTCGGTCGAAAAAAGTCAAAATTTTTTTCGACCACCAAAAGTCATAAAAAGTCATAAAAAACGTCATAGTATAGTATGTCGTTTTTTTCGGGCAAAAAAAGTCAAAATTTTTTTCGACCTCCAAAAGTCTTAAAAAACGTCATAGTATAGTATGTCGTTTTTTTCGGGCAAAAAAAGTCAAAATTTTTTTCGACCTCCAAAAGTCATAAAAAACGTCATAGTATAGTATGTCGTTTTTTTCGGCAAAAAAAGTCAAAATTTTTTTCGACCTCAAAATGTCATAAAAAGTCATAAAAAACGTCATAGTATAGTATGTCGTTTTTTTCGGGCAAAAAAAGTCAAAATTTTTTTCGACCTCAAAATGTCATAAAAAGTCATAAAAAACGTCATAGTATAGTATGTTGTTTTTTTCGGTTGAAAAAAGTCAAAAAATTTTTCGACCACCAAAAGTCATAAAAAACGTCATAGTATAGTATGTCGTTTTTTTTCGGGCAAAAAAAGTCAAAATTTTTTTTGACCTCAAAATGTCATAAAAAGTCATAAAAAACGTCATAGTATAGTATGTCGTTTTTTTCGGGCAAAAAAAGTCAAAATTTTTTTCGACCTCAAAATGTCATAAAAAGTCATAAAAAAAGTCATAGTATAGTATGTCGTTTTTTTCGGTCAAAAAAAGTCAAAATTTTTTTCGACCTCCAAAAGTCATAAAAAACGTCATAGTATAGTATGTCGTTTTTTTCGGTCGAAAAAAGTCAAAATTTTTTTCGACCTCCAAAAGTCATAAAAAACGTCATAGTATAGTATGTCGTTTTTTTCGGGCAAAAAAAGTCAAAATTTTTTTCGACCTCAAAATGTCATAAAAAGTCATAAAAAACGTCATAGTATAGTATGTCGTTTTTTTCGGGCAAAAAAAGTCAACATTTTTTTCGACCTCCAAAAGTCATAAAAAACGTCATAGTATAGTATGTCGTTTTTTTCGGTCGAAAAAAGTCAAAAAATTTTTCGACCTCCAAAAGTCATAAAAAGTCATAAAAAACGTCATAGTATAGTATGTCGTTTTTTTCGGACAAAAAAAGTCAAAATTTTTTTTGACCTCAAAATGTCATAAAAAGTCATAGTATAGTATGTCGTTTTTTTCGGGCAAAAAAAGTCAAAATTTTTTTCGACCTCCAAAAGTCATAAAAAACGTCATAGTATAGTATGTCGTTTTTTTCGGCAAAAAAAGTCAAAATTTTTTTCGACCTCAAAATGTCATAAAAAGTCATAAAAAACGTCATAGTATAGTATGTCGTTTTTTTCGGGCAAAAAAAGTCAAAATTTTTTTCGACCTCAAAATGTCATAAAAAGTCATAAAAAACGTCATAGTATAGTATGTCGTTTTTTTTCGGTTGAAAAAAGTCAAAAAATTTTTCGACCTCCAAAAGTCATAAAAAACGTCATAGTATAGTATGTCGTTTTTTTCGGGCAAAAAAAGTCAAAATTTTTTTTGACCTCAAAATGTCATAAAAAGTCATAAAAAACGTCATAGTATAGTATGTCGTTTTTTTCGGGCAAAAAAAGTCAAAATTTTTTTCGACCTCAAAATGTCATAAAAAGTCATAAAAAACGTCATAGTATAGTATGTCGTTTTTTTCGGTCAAAAAAAGTCAAAATTTTTTTCGACCTCCAAAAGTCATAAAAAACGTCATAGTATAGTATGTCGTTTTTTTCGGTCGAAAAAAGTCAAAATTTTTTTCGACCTCCAAAAGTCATAAAAAACGTCATAGTATAGTATGTCGTTTTTTTCGGGCAAAAAAAGTCAAAATTTTTTTCGACCTCAAAATGTCATAAAAAGTCATAAAAAACGTCATAGTATAGTATGTCGTTTTTTTCGGGCAAAAAAAGTCAACATTTTTTTCGACCTCCAAAAGTCATAAAAAACGTCATAGTATAGTATGTCGTTTTTTTCGGTCGAAAAAAGTCAAAAAATTTTTCGACCTCCAAAAGTCATAAAAAGTCATAAAAAACGTCATAGTATAGTATGTCGTTTTTTTCGGACAAAAAAAGTCAAAATTTTTTTTGACCTCAAAATGTCATAAAAAGTCATAAAAAACGTCATAGTATAGTATGTCGTTTTTTTCGGTCGAAAAAAGTCAAAATTTTTTTCGACCACCAAAAGTCATAAAAAGTCATAAAAAACGTCATAGTATAGTATGTCGTTTTTTTCGGGCAAAAAAAGTCAAAAATTTTTTCGACCTCCAAAAGTCTTAAAAAACGTCATAGTATAGTATGTCGTTTTTTTCGGGCAAAAAAAGTCAAAATTTTTTTCGACCTCCAAAAGTCATAAAAAACGTCATAGTATAGTATGTCGTTTTTTTCGGCAAAAAAAGTCAAAATTTTTTTCGACCTCCAAAAATCATAAAAAGTCATAAAAAACGTCATAGTATAGTATGTCGTTTTTTTCGGGCAAAAAAAGTCAAAATTTTTTTTGACCTCAAAATGTCATAAAAAGTCATAAAAAACGTCATAGTATAGTATGTCGTTTTTTTCGGGCAAAAAAAGTCAAAATTTTTTTCGACCTCAAAATGTCATAAAAAGTCATAAAAAACGTCATAGTATAGTATGTCGTTTTTTTCGGTCGAAAAAAGTCAAAATTTTTTTCGACCTCAAAATGTCATAAAAAACGTCATAGTATAGTATGTCGTTTTTTTCGGTCGAAAAAAGTCAAAATTTTTTTCGACCTCCAAAAGTCATAAAAAACGTCATAGTATAGTATGGCGTTTTTTTCGGACAAAAAAAGTCAAAATTTTTTTTGACCTCAAAAAGTCATAAAAAACGTCATAGTATAGTAAGGCGTCAAAATCGGACAAAAAAAGTCAAAATTTTTTTTGACCTCAAAATGTCATAAAAAACGTCACAGTATAGTAAGGCATTAAAATCGGACAAAAAAAGTCAAAACTTTTTTTGACCTCAAAAGTCATAAAAAAACGTCATAGTATAGTATGGCGTTTTTTCTGACAAAAAAGTCAAAATTTTTTTTGACCTCAAAATGTCATAAAAAGTCATAAAAAACATCATAGTATAGTATGTCGTTTTTTTCGGGCAAAAAAAGTCAAAATTTTTTTCGACCTAAAAATGTCATAAAAAGTCATAAAAAACGTCATAGTATAGTATGTCGTTTTTTTCGGGCAAAAAAAGTCAAAAATTTTTTCGACCTCCAAAAGTCATAAAAAACGTCATAGTATAGTATGTCGTTTTTTTCGGTCGAAAAAAGTCAAAATTTTTTTCGACCTCAAAATGTAATAAAAAGTCATAAAAAACGTCATAGTATAGTATGTCGTTTTTTTCGGTCGAAAAAAGTCAAAATTTTTTTCGACCTCAAAATGTCATAAAAAGTCATAAAAAACGTCATAGTATAGTATGTCGTTTTTTTCGGTCGAAAAAAGTCAAAATTTTTTTCGACCTCAAAATGTCATAAAAAGTCATAAAAAACGTCATAGTATAGTACGTCGTTTTTTTCGGTCGAAAAAAGTCAAAATTTTTTTCGACCTCAAAATGTCATAAAAAGTCATAAAAAACATCATAGTATAGTATGTCGTTTTTTTCGGGCAAAAAAAGTCAAAATTTTTTTCGACCTCAAAATGTCATAAAAAGTCATAAAAAACGTCATAGTATAGTATGTCGTTTTTTTCGGTCGAAAAAAGTCAAAATTTTTTTCGACCTCCAAAAGTCATAAAAAACGTCATAGTATAGTATGTCGTTTTTTTCGGTCGAAAAAAGTCAAAAATTTTTTTGACCTCAAAATGTCATAAAAGGTCATAAAAAACGTCATAGTATAGTATGTCGTTTTTTTTCGGTCGAAAAAAGTCAAAAATTTTTTTGACCTCAAAATGTCATAAAAGGTCATAAAAAACGTCATAGTATAGTATGTCGTTTTTTTCGGTCGAAAAAAGTCAAAAATTTTTTTGACCTCAAAATGTCATAAAAGGTCATAAAAAACGTCATAGTATAGTATGTCGTTTTTTTCGGGCAAAAAAAGTCAAATTTTTTTTGACCTCAAAATGTCATAAAAAGTCATAAAAAACGTCATAGTATAGTATGTCGTTTTTTTCGGGCAAAAAAAGTCAAAATTTTTTTCGACCTCAAAATGTCATAAAAAGTCATAAAAAACGTCATAGTATAGTATGTCGTTTTTTTCGGTCGAAAAAAGTCAAAATTTTTTTCGACCTCAAAATGTCATAAAAAACGTCATAGTATAGTATGTCGTTTTTTTCGGTCGAAAAAAGTCAAAATTTTTTTCGACCTCCAAAAGTCATAAAAAACGTCATAGTATAGTATGGCGTTTTTTTCGGACAAAAAAAGTCAAAATTTTTTTTGACCTCAAAAAGTCATAAAAAACGTCATAGTATAGTAAGGCGTCAAAATCGGACAAAAAAAGTCAAAATTTTTTTTGACCTCAAAATGTCATAAAAAACGTCACAGTATAGTAAGGCATTAAAATCGGACAAAAAAAGTCAAAACTTTTTTTGACCTCAAAAGTCATAAAAAAACGTCATAGTATAGTATGGCGTTTTTTCTGACAAAAAAGTCAAAATTTTTTTTGACCTCAAAATGTCATAAAAAGTCATAAAAAACATCATAGTATAGTATGTCGTTTTTTTCGGGCAAAAAAAGTCAAAATTTTTTTCGACCTAAAAATGTCATAAAAAGTCATAAAAAACGTCATAGTATAGTATGTCGTTTTTTTCGGGCAAAAAAAGTCAAAAATTTTTTCGACCTCCAAAAGTCATAAAAAACGTCATAGTATAGTATGTCGTTTTTTTCGGTCGAAAAAAGTCAAAATTTTTTTCGACCTCAAAATGTAATAAAAAGTCATAAAAAACGTCATAGTATAGTATGTCGTTTTTTTCGGTCGAAAAAAGTCAAAATTTTTTTCGACCTCAAAATGTCATAAAAAGTCATAAAAAACGTCATAGTATAGTATGTCGTTTTTTTCGGTCGAAAAAAGTCAAAATTTTTTTCGACCTCAAAATGTCATAAAAAGTCATAAAAAACGTCATAGTATAGTACGTCGTTTTTTTCGGTCGAAAAAAGTCAAAATTTTTTTCGACCTCAAAATGTCATAAAAAGTCATAAAAAACATCATAGTATAGTATGTCGTTTTTTTCGGGCAAAAAAAGTCAAAATTTTTTTCGACCTCAAAATGTCATAAAAAGTCATAAAAAACGTCATAGTATAGTATGTCGTTTTTTTCGGTCGAAAAAAGTCAAAATTTTTTTCGACCTCCAAAAGTCATAAAAAACGTCATAGTATAGTATGTCGTTTTTTTCGGTCGAAAAAAGTCAAAAATTTTTTTGACCTCAAAATGTCATAAAAGGTCATAAAAAACGTCATAGTATAGTATGTCGTTTTTTTCGGTCGAAAAAAGTCAAAAATTTTTTTGACCTCAAAATGTCATAAAAGGTCATAAAAAACGTCATAGTATAGTATGTCGTTTTTTTCGGTCGAAAAAAGTCAAAAATTTTTTTGACCTCAAAATGTCATAAAAGGTCATAAAAAACGTCATAGTATAGTATGTCGTTTTTTTTCGGGCAAAAAAAGTCAAAATTTTTTTCGACCTCAAAATGTCATAAAAAGTCATAAAAAACGTCATAGTATAGTATGTCGTTTTTTTCGGTTGAAAAAAGTCAAAAAATTTTTCGACCTCCAAAAGTCATAAAAAACGTCATAGTATAGTATGTCGTTTTTTTCGGGCAAAAAAAGTCAAAATTTTTTTCGACCTCAAAATGTCATAAAAAGTCATAAAAAACGTCATAGTATAGTATGTCGTTTTTTTTCGGTTGAAAAAAGTCAAAAAATTTTTCGACCTCCAAAAGTCATAAAAAACGTCATAGTATAGTATGGCGTTTTTTTTCGGCAAAAAAAGTCAAAATTTTTTTTGACCTCAAAATGTCATAAAAAGTCATAAAAAACGTCATAGTATAGTATGTCGTTTTTTTCGGTCGAAAAAAGTCAAAATTTTTTTCGACCTCAAAATGTCATAAAAAGTCATAAAAAACGTCATAGTATAGTACGTCGTTTTTTTCGGTCGAAAAAAGTCAAAATTTTTTTCGACCTCAAAATGTCATAAAAAGTCATAAAAAACGTCATAGTATAGTATGTCGTTTTTTTCGGGCAAAAAAAGTCAAAATTTTTTTCGACCTCAAAATGTCATAAAAAGTCATAAAAAACGTCATAGTATAGTATGTCGTTTTTTTCGGGCAAAAAAAGTCAAAATTTTTTTTGACCTCAAAATGTCATAAAAAGTCATAAAAAACGTCATAGTATAGTATGTCGTTTTTTTCGGGGCAAAAAAAGTCAAAATTTTTTTCAACCTCAAAATGTCATAAAAAGTCATAAAAAACGTCATAGTATAGTACGTCGTTTTTTTTGGACAAAAAAAGTCAAAAAATTTTTTGACCTCAAAAAGTCATAAAAAACGTCATAGTATAGTATGGCGTTTTTTTCGGACAAAAAAAGTGAAAAATTTTTTTTACCTCAAAATGTCATAAAAAACGTCATAGTATAGTACGGCGTTTTTTTCGGACAAAAAAAGTCAAAAAATTTTTTGACCTCAAAAAGTCATAAAAAACGTCATAGTATAGTAAGGCGTTTTTTTTGGTCCAAAAAAGTCAAAATTTTTTTGACTTCGAAATGTCATAAAAACTCAAAAAAAACGTCATAGTATAGTAAGGTCTTTTTTTCGGGTAAAAAAAGTCAAAATTTTTTTCGACCTCAAAAAGTCATAAAAAACGTCATAGTATAGTAAGACATCAATATCGGACAAAAAAAGTCAAAATTTTTTTTGACCTCAAAATGTCATCAATAACGTCATATTATAGTAAGGCATCAAAATCGGACAAAAAAAGTCAAAAAATTTTTTGACCTCAAAATGTCATAAAAAACGTCATAGTATAGTAAGGCATCAAAATCGGACAAAAAAAGTCAAAATTTTTTTTGACCTCAAAAGTCATAAAAAAACGTCATAGTATAGTATGGTGTTTTTTTCGGGCAAAAAAAGTCAAAAATTTTTTTGACCTCAAAAGTCATAAAAAAAACGTCATAGTATAGTATGGCGTTTTTTTCGGGCAAAAAAAGTCAAAAATTTTTTTGACCTCAAAATGTCATAAAAACTCATAAAAAACATCATAGTATATTATGGCGTTTTTTTCGGGCAAAAGAAGTCAAAATTTTTTTCGACCTCCAAAAGTCATAAAAAACGTCATAGTATAGTATGTCGTTTTTTTCGGACAAAAAAAGTCAAAAAATTTTTTGACCTCAAAAAGTCATAAAAAACGTCATAGTATAGTATGTCGTTTTTTTCGGGCAAAAAAAGTCAAAATTTTTTTCGAGCTCAAAATGTCATAAAAAGTCATAAAAAACGTCATAGTATAGTATGTCGTTTTTTTCGGGCAAAAAAAGTCAAAATTTTTTTCGACCTCAAAATGTCATAAAAAGTCATAAAAAACGTCATAGTATAGTATGTCGTTTTTTTCGGTTGAAAAAAGTCAAAAAATTTTTCGACCTCCAAAAGTCATAAAAAGTCATAAAAAACGTCATAGTATAGTATGTCGTTTTTTTCGGGCAAAAAAAGTCAAAATTTTTTTCGACCTCAAAATGTCATAAAAAGTCATAAAAAAACGTCATAGTATAGTATGGCGTTTTTTTCGGGCGAAAAAATTCAACATTTTTTTCGACCTCCAAAAGTCATAAAAAGTCATAAAAAACGTCATAGTATAGTATGTCGTTTTTTTCGGGCAAAAAAAGTCAAAATTTTTTTCGACCTCCAAAAATCATAAAAAGTCATAAAAAAACGTCATAGTATAGTATGTCGTTTTTTTCGGGCAAAAAAAGTCAAAATTTTTTTTGACCTCAAAATGTCATAAAAAGTCATAAAAAACGTCATAGTATAGTATGTCGTTTTTTTCGGGCAAAAAAAGTCAAAATTTTTTTCGACCTCAAAATGTCATAAAAAGTCATAAAAAACGTCATAGTATAGTATGTCGTTTTTTTCGGTCGAAAAAAGTCAAAATTTTTTTCGACCTCCAAAAGTCATAAAAAACGTCATAGTATAGTATGGCGTTTTTTTCGGACAAAAAAAGTCAAAATTTTTTTTGACCTCAAAAAGTCATAAAAAACGTCATAGTATAGTAAGGCGTCAAAATCGGACAAAAAAAGTCAAAATTTTTTTTGACCTCAAAATGTCATAAAAAACGTCACAGTATAGTAAGGCATTAAAATCGGACAAAAAAAGTCAAAACTTTTTTTGACCTCAAAAGTCATAAAAAAACGTCATAGTATAGTATGGCGTTTTTTCTGACAAAAAAGTCAAAATTTTTTTTGACCTCAAAATGTCATAAAAAGTCATAAAAAACATCATAGTATAGTATGTCGTTTTTTTCGGGCAAAAAAAGTCAAAATTTTTTTCGACCTCAAAATGTCATAAAAAGTCATAAAAAACGTCATAGTATAGTATGTCGTTTTTTTCGGGCAAAAAAAGTCAAAAATTTTTTCGACCTCCAAAAGTCATAAAAAACGTCATAGTATAGTATGTCGTTTTTTTCGGTCGAAAAAAGTCAAAATTTTTTTCGACCTCAAAATGTAATAAAAAGTCATAAAAAACGTCATAGTATAGTATGTCGTTTTTTTCGGTCGAAAAAAGTCAAAATTTTTTTCGACCTCAAAATGTCATAAAAAGTCATAAAAAACGTCATAGTATAGTATGTCGTTTTTTTCGGGCAAAAAAAGTCAAAATTTTTTTCGACCTCAAAATGTCATAAAAAGTCATAAAAAACGTCATAGTATAGTATGTCGTTTTTTTCGGTCGAAAAAAGTCAAAATTTTTTTCGACCTCCAAAAGTCATAAAAAACGTCATAGTATAGTATGTCGTTTTTTTCGGTTGAAAAAAGTCAAAAAATTTTTCGACCTCCAAAAGTCATAAAAAACGTCATAGTATAGTATGTCGTTTTTTTCGGGCAAAAAAAGTCAAAATTTTTTTCGACCTCAAAATGTCATAAAAAGTCATAAAAAACGTCATAGTATAGTATGTCGTTTTTTTCGGTTGAAAAAAGTCAAAAAATTTTTCGACCTCCAAAAGTCATAAAAAACGTCATAGTATAGTATGTCGTTTTTTTCGGCAAAAAAAGTCAAAATTTTTTTCGACCTCCAAAAATCATAAAAAGTCATAAAAAACGTCATAGTATAGTATGTCGTTTTTTTCGGGCAAAAAAAGTCAAAATTTTTTTCGACCTCAAAATGTCATAAAAAGTCATAAAAAACGTCATAGTATAGTATGTCGTTTTTTTCGGGCAAAAAAAGTCAAAATTTTTTTCGACCTCAAAATGTCATAAAAAGTCATAAAAAACGTCATAGTATAGTATGTCGTTTTTTTCGGTCGAAAAAAGTCAAAATTTTTTTCGACCTCAAAATGTCATAAAAAACGTCATAGTATAGTATGTCGTTTTTTTCGGTCGAAAAAAGTCAAAATTTTTTTCGACCTCCAAAAGTCATAAAAAACGTCATAGTATAGTATGGCGTTTTTTTCGGACAAAAAAAGTCAAAATTTTTTTTGACCTCAAAAAGTCATAAAAAACGTCATAGTATAGTAAGGCGTCAAAATCGGACAAAAAAAGTCAAAAATTTTTTTGACCTCAAAATGTCATAAAAAACGTCACAGTATAGTAAGGCATTAAAATCGGACAAAAAAAGTCAAAACTTTTTTTGACCTCAAAAGTCATAAAAAAACGTCATAGTATAGTATGGCGTTTTTTCTGACAAAAAAGTCAAAATTTTTTTTGACCTCAAAATGTCATAAAAAGTCATAAAAAACATCATAGTATAGTATGTCGTTTTTTTCGGGCAAAAAAAGTCAAAATTTTTTTCGACCTCAAAATGTCATAAAAAGTCATAAAAAACGTCATAGTATAGTATGTCGTTTTTTTCGGGCAAAAAAAGTCAAAATTTTTTTCGACCTCCAAAAGTCATAAAAAACGTCATAGTATCGTAAGCCGTTTTTTTCGGGCAAAAAAAGTCAAAAATTTTTTCGACCTCAAAATGTCATAAAAAACGTCATAGTATAGTAAGGCGTCAAAATCGGACAAAAAAAGTCAATTTTTTTTTTGACCTCCAAAAGTCATAAAAAACGTCATAGTATAGTAAGGCGTCAAAATCGGACGAAAAAAGTCAAAAAATTTTTCGACCTCAAAATGTCATAAAAAACATCATAGTATAGTATGCCGTTTTTTTCGAACAAAAAAAAGTCAAAATTTTTTTCGACCTCAAATTGTCATAAAAAAACGTCATAGTATAGTAAGGCGTCAAAATCGGACGAAAAAAGTCAAAAAAAATTTCGTCAAAGTCGGAGGAAAAAAGTCAAAAAAATTTTCGACTTCAAAATGTCATAAAAAATGTCATAGTATAGTAAGGCGTTTTTTTCGGACAAAAAAAGTCAAAATTTTTTTCGACCTCAAAATGTCATAAAAAACGTCATAGTATAGTAAGGCGTCAAAATCGGACAAAAAAAGTCAAATTTTTTTTTGACCTCCAAAAGTCATAAAAAACATCATAGTATAGTAAGGCGTCAAAATCGGACAAAAAAAGTCAATTTTTTGTTGACCTCCAAAAGTCATAAAAAACGTCATAGTATAGTAAGGCGTCAAAATCGGACAAAAAAAGTCAAAAAAATTTTTGACCTCCAAATGTCATAAAAAACGTCATAGTATCGTAAGCCGTTTTTTTCGGGCAAAAAAAGTCAAAAATTTTTTCGACCTCAAAATGTCATAAAAAACATCATAGTATAGTAAGGCGTCAAAATCGGACGAAAAAAGTCAAAAAATTTTTCGACCTCAAAATGTCATAAAAAACGTCATAGTATAGTAAGGCGTCAAAATCGGACGAAAAAAGTCAAAAAAAATTTCGACCTCAAAATGTCATAAAAAACATCATAGTATAGTAAGGCGTTTTTTTCGAACAAAAATAGTCAAAATTTTTTTCGACCTCAAAATGTCATAAAAAACGTCATAGTATATTAAGGCGTCAAAGTCGGAGGAAAAAAGTCAAAAAAATTTTCGACTTCAAAATGTCATAAAAAATGTCATAGTATAGTAAGGCGTTTTTTTCGGACAAAAAAAGTCAAAATTTTTTTCGACCTCAAAATGTCATAAAAAACGTCATAGTATAGTAAGGCGTCAAAATCGGACAAAAAAAGTCAATTTTTTTTTTGACCTCCAAAAGTCATAAAAAACGTCATAGTATAGTAAGGCGTCAAAATCGGACGAAAAAAGTCAAAAATTTTTTCGACCTCAAAATGTCATAAAAAACGTCATAGTATAGTAAGGCGTCAAAATCGGACGAAAAAAGTCAAAAAAAATTTCGACCTCAAAATGTCATAAAAAACATCATAGTATAGTAAGGCGTCAAAATCGGACAAAAAAAGTCAATTTTTTGTTGACCTCCAAAAGTCATAAAAAACGTCATAGTATAGTAAGGCGTCAAAATCGGACAAAAAAAGTCAAAAAAATTTTTGACCTCCAAAAGTCATAAAAAACGTCATAGTATAGTAAGGCGTCAAAATCGGACAAAAAAAGTCAATTTTTTGTTGACCTCCAAAAGTCATAAAAAACGTCATAGTATAGTAAGGCGTCAAAATCGGACAAAAAAAGTCAAAAAAAATTTTGACCTCCAAAAGTCATAAAAAACGTCATAGTATAGTAAGGCGTCAAAATCGGACAAAAAAAGTCAATTTTTTTTTTGACCTCCAAAAGTCATAAAAAACGTCATAGTATAGTAAGGCGTCAAAATCGGACAAAAAAAGTCAAATTTTTTGTTGACCTCCAAAAGTCATAAAAAACGTCATAGTATAGTAAGGCGTCAAAATCGGACAAAAAAAGTCAATTTTTTTTTTGACCTCCAAAAGTCATAAAAAACGTCATAGTATAGTAAGGCGTCAAAATCGGACAAAAAAAGTCAAAAAATTTTTGACCTCCAAAAGTCATAAAAAACGTCATAGTATAGTAAGGCGTCAAAATCGGACCAAAAAAGTCAATTTTTTTTTTGACCTCCAAAAGTCATTAAAAACATCATAGTATAGTAAGGCGTCAAAATCGGACAAAAAAAGTCAAATTTTTTGTTGACCTCCAAAAGTCATAAAAAACGTCATAGTATAGTAAGGCGTCAAAATCGGACAAAAAAAGTCAATTTTTTTTTTGACCTCCAAAAGTCATAAAAAACGTCATAGTATAGTAAGGCGTCAAAATCGGACAAAAAAAGTCAATTTTTTTTTTGACCTCCAAAATGTCATAAAAAACGTCATAGTATAGTAAGGCGTCAAAATCGAACGAAAAAAGTCAAAAAATTTTTCGACCTTAAAATGTCATAAAAAACGTCATAGTATAGTAAGGCGTCAAAATCGGACAAAAAAAGTCAATTTTTTTTTTGACCTCCAAAAGTCATAAAAAACGTCATAGTATAGTAAGGCGTCAAAATCGGACAAAAAAAGTCAAATTTTTTGTTGACCTCCAAAAGTCATAAAAAACGTCATAGTATAGTAAGGCGTCAAAATCGGACAAAAAAAGTCAATTTTTTTTTTGACCTCCAAAAGTCATAAAAAACGTCATAGTATAGTAAGGCGTCAAAATCGGACAAAAAAAGTCAATTTTTTTTTTGACCTCCAAAATGTCATAAAAAACGTCATAGTATAGTAAGGCGTCAAAATCGAACGAAAAAAGTCAAAAAAATTTTCGACCTCAAAATGTCATAAAAAACGTCATAGTATAGTAAGGCGTCAAAATCGGACGAAAAAAGTCAAAAAAAATTTCGACCTCAAAATGTCATAAAAAACGTCATAGTATAGTATGCCGATTTTTTCGGGCAAAAAAAGTCAAAAATTTTTTCGACCTCAAAATGTCATAAAAAACGTCATAGTATAGTAAGCCGTTTTTTTGGGGCAAAAAAAGTCAAAAATTTTTTCGACCTCAAAATGTCATAAAAAACGTCATAGTATAGTAAGGCGTCAAAATCGGACGAAAAAAGTCAAAAAAAATTTCGACCTCAAAATGTCATAAAAAACATCATAGTATAGTAAGGCGTTTTTTTCGGACAAAAAAAGTCAAAATTTTTTTCGACCTCAAAATGTCATAAAAAACGTCATAGTATAGTAAGCCGTTTTTTTCGAACAAAAAAAGTCAAAATTTTTTTCGACCTCAAATTGTCATAAAAAACGTCATAGTATAGTAAGGCGTCAAAATCGGACAAAAAAAGTCAAAATTTTTTTCGACCTCAAAATGTCATAAAAAACGTCATAGTATAGTATGCCGTTTTTTTCGGGCAAAAAAAGTCAAAATTTTTTTCGACCTCAAAATGTCATAAAAAACGTCATAGTATAGTAAGGCGTCAAAATCGGACGAAAAAAGTCAAAAATTTTTTCGACCTCAAAATGTCATAAAAAACATCATAGTATAGTATGCCGTTTTTTTCGAACAAAAAAAAGTCAAAATTTTTTTCGACCTCAAATTGTCATAAAAAACGTCATAGTATAGTAAGGCGTCAAAATCGGACGAAAAAAGTCAAAAAAAATTTCGACCTCAAAATGTCATAAAAAACATCATAGTATAGTAAGGCGTTTTTTTCGAACAAAAATAGTCAAAATTTTTTTCGACCTCAAAATGTCATAAAAAAACGTCATAGTATATCAAGGCGTCAAAGTCGGAGGAAAAAAGTCAAGAAAATTTTCGACCTCAAAATGTCATAAAAAACGTCATAGTATAGTATGCCGATTTTTTCGGGCAAAAAAAGTCAAAATTTTTTTCGACCTCAAAATGTCATAAAAAACGTCATAGTATATTAAGCCTTTTTTTTCGGGCAAAAAAAGTCAAAAATTTTTTCGACCTCAAAATGTCATAAAAAACGTCATAGTATAGTAAGGCGTCAAAATCGGACGAAAAAAGTCAAAAAAAATTTCGACCTCAAAATGTCATAAAAAACATCATAGTAGGCTATAGTAAGGCGTTTTTTTCGGAAAAAAAAGTCAAAAATTTTTTTCGACCTCAAAATGTCATAAAAAACGTCATAGTATAGTAAGGCGTTTTTTTCGGACAAAAAAAGTCAAAATTTTTTTCGATCTCAAAATGTCATAAAAAACGTCATAGTATAGTATGCCGTTTTTTTCGGGCAAAAAAAGTCAAAATTTTTTTCGACCTCAAAATGTCATAAAAAACGTCATAGTATAGTAAGGCGTCAAAATCGGACAAAAAAAGTCAATTTTTTTTTTGACCTCCAAAAGTCATAAAAAACGTCATAGTATAGTAAGGCGTCAAAATCGGACAAAAAAAGTCAATTTTTTTTTTGACCTCCAAAAGTCATAAAAAACGTCATAGTATAGTAAGGCGTCAAAATCGGACGAAAAAAGTCAAAAATTTTTTCGACCTCAAAATGTCATAAAAAACGTCATAGTATAGTAAGGCGTCAAAATCGGACGAAAAAAGTCAAAAAAAATTTCGACCTCAAAATGTCATAAAAAACATCATAGTATAGTAAGGCGTTTTTTTCGGACAAAAAAAGTCAAAAATTTTTTCGACCTCAAAATGTCATAAAAAACGTCATAGTATAGTAAGGCGTCAAAATCGGACAAAAAAAGTCAAATTTTTTTTTGACCTCCAAAAGTCATAAAAAACATCATAGTATAGTAAGGCGTCAAAATCGGACAAAAAAAGTCAAAAAAAATTTTGACCTCCAAAAGTCAAAAAACGTCATAGTATAGTAAGGCGTCAAAATCGGACAAAAAAAGTCAATTTTTTTTTTGACCTCCAAAAGTCATAAAAAACGTCATACTATAGTAAGGCGTCAAAATCGGACAAAAAAAGTCAAAAAAAATTTTGACCTCCAAAAGTCATAAAAAACGTCATAATATAGTAAGGCGTCAAAATCGGACAAAAAAAGTCAAAAACATTTTTGACCTCCAAAAGTCATAAAAAACGTCATAGTATAGTAAGGCGTCAAAATCGGACAAAAAAAGTCAATTTTTTTTTTGACCTCCAAAAGTCATAAAAAACGTCATAGTATAGTAAGGCGTCAAAATCGGACAAAAAAAGTCAAATTTTTTGTTGACCTCCAAAAGTCATAAAAAACGTCATAGTATAGTAAGGCGTCAAAATCGGACAAAAAAAGTCAATTTTTTTTTTGACCTCCAAAAGTCATAAAAAACGTCATAGTATAGTAAGGTGTTTTTTTCGAACAAAAAAAGTCAAAATTTTTTTCGATCTCAAAATGTCATAAAAAACGTCATAGTATAGTAAGGCGTTTTTTTCGGACAAAAAAAGTCAAAAAAAATTTTGACCTCCAAAAGTCATAAAAAACGTCATAGTATAGTAAGGTGTCAAAATCGGACAAAAAAAGTCAATTTTTTTTTTGACCTCCAAAAGTCATAAAAAACGTCATAGTATAGTAAGCCGTTTTTTTCGGGCAAAAAAAGTCAAAAATTTTTTCGACCTCAAAATGTCATAAAAAACGTCATAGTATAGTAAGGCGTCAAAATCGGACGAAAAAAGTCAAAAAAAATTTCGACCTCAAAATGTCATAAAAAACATCATAGTATAGTAAGGCGTTTTTTCGGAAAAAAAAGTCAAAAATTTTTTTCGACCTCAAAATGTCATAAAAAACGTCATAGTATAGTAAGGCGTTTTTTTCGGACAAAAAAAGTCAAAATTTTTTTCGATCTCAAAATGTCATAAAAAACGTCATAGTATAGTATGCCGTTTTTTTCGGGCAAAAAAAGTCAAAATTTTTTTCGACCTCAAAATGTCATAAAAAACGTCATAGTATAGTAAGGCGTCAAAATCGGACAAAAAAAGTCAATTTTTTTTTTGACCTCCAAAAGTCATAAAAAACGTCATAGTATAGTAAGGCGTCAAAATCGGACGAAAAAAGTCAAAAAATTTTTCGACCTCAAAATGTCATAAAAAACGTCATAGTATAGTAAGGCGTCAAAATCGGACGAAAAAAGTCAAAAAAAATTTCGACCTCAAAATGTCATAAAAAACATCATAGTATAGTAAGGCGTTTTTTTCGGACAAAAAAAGTCAAAAATTTTTTCGACCTCAAAATGTCATAAAAAACGTCATAGTATAGTAAGGCGTCAAAATCGGACAAAAAAAGTCAAATTTTTTTTTGACCTCCAAAAGTCATAAAAAACATCATAGTATAGTAAGGCGTCAAAATCGGACAAAAAAAATCAAAAAAAATTTTGACCTCCAAAAGTCATAAAAAACGTCATAGTATAGTAAGGCGTCAAAATCGGACAAAAAAAGTCAATTTTTTTTTTGACCTCCAAAAGTCATAAAAAACGTCATAATATAGTAAGGCGTCAAAATCGGACAAAAAAAGTCAAAAAAATTTTTGACCTCCAAAAGTCATAAAAAACGTCATAGTATAGTAAGGCGTCAAAATCGGACAAAAAAAGTCAATTTTTTTTTTGACCTCCAAAAGTCATAAAAAACGTCATAGTATAGTAAGGCGTCAAAATCGGACAAAAAAAGTCAATTTTTTTTTTGACCTCCAAAAGTCATAAAAAACGTCATAGTATAGTAAGGCGTTTTTTTCGAACAAAAAAAGTCAAAATTTTTTTCGATCTCAAAATGTCATAAAAAACGTCATAGTATAGTAAGGCGTTTTTTTCGGACAAAAAAAGTCAAAAAAAATTTTGACCTCCAAAAGTCATAAAAAACGTCATAGTATAGTAAGGTGTCAAAATCGGACAAAAAAAGTCAATTTTTTTTTTGACCTCCAAAAGTCATAAAAAACGTCATAGTATAGTAAGCCGTTTTTTTCGGGCAAAAAAAGTCAAAAATTTTTTCGACCTCAAAATGTCATAAAAAACGTCATAGTATAGTAAGGCGTCAAAATCGGACGAAAAAAGTCAAAAAATTTTTCGACCTCAAAATGTCATAAAAAACGTCATAGTATAGTAAGGTGTCAAAATCGGACAAAAAAAGTCAAAAAAATTTTTGACCTCCAAAAGTCATAAAAAACGTCATAGTATAGTAAGGCGTTTTTTTCGGACAAAAAAAGTCAATTTTTTTTCGACCTCAAAATGTCATAAAAAACGTCATAGTATAGTATGCCGATTTTTTCGGGCAAAAAAAGTCAAAATTTTTTTCGACCTCAAAATGTCATAAAAAACGTCATAGTATAGTAAGCCGTTTTTTTCGGGCAAAAAAAGTCAAAAATTTTTTCGACCTCAAAATGTCATAAAAAACGTCATAGTATAGTAAGGCGTCAAAATCGGACGAAAAAAGTCAAAAAATTTTTCGACCTCAAAATGTCATAAAAAACGTCATAGTATAGTAAGGTGTCAAAATCGGACAAAAAAAGTCAAAAAAATTTTTGACCTCCAAAAGTCATAAAAAACGTCATAGTATAGTAAGGCGTTTTTTTCGGACAAAAAAAGTCAATTTTTTTTCGACCTCAAAATGTCATAAAAAACGTCATAGTATAGTATGCCGATTTTTTCGGGCAAAAAAAGTCAAAATTTTTTTCGACCTCAAAATGTCATAAAAAACGTCATAGTATAGTAAGCCGTTTTTTTCGGGCAAAAAAAGTCAAAAATTTTTTCGACCTCAAAATGTCATAAAAAACGTCATAGTATAGTAAGGCGTCAAAATCGGACGAAAAAAGTCAAAAAACATTTCGACCTCAAAATGTCATAAAAAACATCATAGTATAGTAAGGCGTTTTTTTCGGACAAAAAAAGTCAAAATTTTTTTCGACCTCAAAATGTCATAAAAAACATCATAGTATAGTAAGCCGTTTTTTTCGAACAAAAAAAGTCAAAATTTTTTTCGACCTCAAATTGTCATAAAAAACGTCATAGTATAGTAAGGCGTCAAAATCGGACAAAAAAAGTCAAAATTTTTTTCGACCTCAAAATGTCATAAAAAACGTCATAGTATAGTATGCCGTTTTTTTCGGGCAAAAAAAGTCAAAATTTTTTTCGACCTCAAAATGTCATAAAAAACGTCATAGTATAGTAAGGCGTCAAAATTGGACAAAAAAAGTCAATTTTTTTTTTGACCTCCAAAAGTCATAAAAAACGTCATAGTATAGTAAGGCGTCAAAATCGGACGAAAAAAGTCAAAAATTTTTTCGACCTCAAAATGTCATAAAAAACATCATAGTATAGTATGCCGTTTTTTTCGAACAAAAAAAGTCAAAATTTTTTTCGACCTCAAATTGTCATAAAAAACGTCATAGTATAGTAAGGCGTCAAAATCGGACAAAAAAAGTCAAAAATTTTTTCGACCTCAAAATGTCATAAAAAACGTCATAGTATAGTAAGGCGTTTTTTTCGGGCAAAAAAAGTCAACATTTTTTTCGACCTCAAAATGTCATAAAAAACGTCATAGTATAGTAAGGCGTCAAAATCGGACAAAAAAAGTCAATTTTTTTTGACCTCCAAAAGTCACAAAAAACGTCATAGTATAGTAAGGCGTCAAAATCGGACAAAAAAAGTCAAATTTTTTTTTGACCTCCAAAAGTCACAAAAAACGTCATAGTATAGTAAGGCGTCAAAATCGGACAAAAAAAGTCAAATTTTTTTTTGACCTCCAAAAGTCACAAAAAACGTCATAGTATAGTAAGGCGTCAAAATCGGACAAAAAAAGTCAATTTTTTTTTTGACCTCCAAAAGTCATAAAAAACGTCATAGTATAGTAAGGCGTCAAAATCGGACAAAAAAAGTCAAAAAAAATTTTGACCTCCAAAAGTCATAAAAAACGTCATAGTATAGTAAGGCGTCAAAATCGGACAAAGAAAGTCAATTTTTTCTTTGACCTCCAAAAGTCATAAAAAACGTCATAGTATAGTAAGGCGTCAAAATCGGACAAAAAATCATACTTTAGTATGGCTTCAAAACATCATAAAAAAAAGTCATTATTTAGAATAGCCTCAAAATGTAATTTAAAAAACATCATAGTATAGTAAGAATAAGAATAACAAAATAAGAATAAGAATAAGAATAACCCCTCATTTAATTAATAGTTAGTTAATAGGGCTTCATATGAATTTCGTGCTCGGGCCCTAATAAATCCCTCTGATAAGAAGAAGAGTTTAGGACTGCCAGAAAGTTAACGCTGCATGTAAGGACAGTACTTGAATTAATGTTTTTCACAGGCTCACACTTCTTCGGCCCCTCTGCCTCAGTTGTGTCAGGGTTTCAGATGTAAAAGTATGAGTGAAATCCAGCTTCAAAGCTGGAATCACTGAGATAAAAAGCTAATTATTTTGATAATTCATATACTGCATAACCTACACCAAGGACGTTTAATGTTTGCATCAAATGACTTTATGTTCAAAATGAGGAAGTAACATTAAGATAATAAGAAGTGTATGAATCTGATTTACATTACCCTACATCCCCTGACCTCCATCTATCTTTACACATTTATAAAAAAAAATAGAAAACCCTGCTGTTCACAGAAATTCAAAAAGGGACTCTACTCTGTTATGTAACCCACAGAAATGGGTCAGCATAACAGTAATAGTGTCGCTCCCTTTCATACAGCAAGTGTTATCTCCCCTTCCCTTTAATTCAAAATACTTTGAACATGGTCACATAATTGTTTGTCTTCCAGTCAGACAATATGAAGCTATTTTATAATGTACGCCCTTATAAATGTAATATGGTGGTAAAATAAAACTGATTTATTGCAGTTTACCAGCAGAATCTTTTGCCAGAGGAGAGGCAGTGGACTCTCTCCCTCTCTCTGTAGTAGAAGCAGCATATTTCAGTGATATTTGTCAACTGATCCTCTCTGACTTGAGAAAGTTTGTTGCTCTATAAGCTGATTTATGTAAACAGGGATTAGCCAATGCTGAGTGTGTTGCATAAATAGTCCCTTTGTATTTCAACCGTCCATCCAGATAACTCCAGCAGTCCAACAGGCCTCCATTTTCATGGAGCAAAGTACATTCACTTGGCCCCTGACCTGGACAACAAGTGGCTCCATCTGAACTGACATGATTTCATTTTCCTCGAGCGCTGCCCAGCCAGCTGTCCATGTTCCAGGACTCTGCATAGGCATTTTAAACAGGCAGTTGTTCAAAACAGAGCAAAAAAGGGTTAGTGGAGGTCTTGAGATTAAAGAAGTGGGAACCAGACCATCAGAGGTTAGAATCATTGGACATGGTGGAAAAGACGCTGCTGAGTTCATGCAAGGGTTGGCTTCAGCTGCTGCAGCTGATCATTAATTTTTAATGAGGCTACTGTGCGGTCACAGTGGGGGTCTTGACGCACATGGTTCTGGCAAAAATAACGCACATTTGTCTGGTAAAAAGAAATCTGAACCTTCCTCAACTTTTTCAGTCCAATGCCATCTTCAACAAACTAAACACACAGAAGTTCACGTTCCAGCTACTTTATTATGTCACTGATGTAATTGTGTGTTGGTCACAATCATCGAGTCAAAGTACACAAACATAGTAAATTATATAAAATGATTATTGTATTTTCTTATACTGACAACTTAAAGGAATAGTCCAACAACATGCTGCATGTATTCTTTGGTTAGTGTATGGATTAAACAAACAGGTGCTGGTAGGTGGATTTTGTTAACATGGGACAGAGCCAGGCTAGCTGTTTCCCCCTGTTTCCAATGCTTATGCTAAGCTAAGCTAACCTGCTGCTAGTGATGTCTCCGTATTTACCAAACAGACACGAGAGTGGCATCAATCTTCTTATCTCACTCTTGACAAGAAAAAGAAAAACTGTCTGGTGCAGAAGAGCTCACTCATCTTTGAAGTCATTTGTCGTCTGTTGTCGTTTGTTGTTGTCGTCTGTTGTCGTGCCCTTGTCTGTGTTCCCAGGTTTGTACCTGTTCTTGCCTGTGGACATTCCTGTGTTTGTACCTGGCTGCTTTCCTGTTCCTTTTCCTGAGGCAAGTACAGGTTCAAGTTTTGTTTTGAGTTTTTTGTTTCCTGGTTCATGGACTTTGGTACCAGAGATTTTTGCTATATGTTCCTGGCTAAAGTTGCCACTACTAGAATTAAAGGCTTTTCCTTCAGGTGCAAAGTTTTAGTAAGTTTTAGTTTTAGTACTTGCTCTTTTGGCTAAAATAAAAATAAAAGTTGCAAGCTATAAGCTATTATAAGGCCTTGTCTATTACTAATGTTTTTGAGGATAGATTTTGATTTCTCAACCTAATCAGTGATTAATTTTTCCCACTGAAATTTGCTTTGTTGCATTTAGGACTGAAACCTTTAAATCTAGTCTGTCTGGTCGGAGGAATAAAGAAAGCTTCATTTCATCCTCTTTATTTCCGAGCACTTAGCCTGATCAGATTATCGTTCAGTTATTAAATGACCCAGGAATGTAATAACTTAAAAGCAGAGCAGAGGAATGCAGCGATACAAGGTTAGTCCAAGTTCACCAAACCACTAAATCTTTCTTGAATCCCACTTTGTCCTGACTTTTATTCTCTTCATACTGTTGTCCTCCATTGTTATTGTGAAGGAAGGAGCAACAGAGGAAAGATGACTGGAAGAGAAAGGGAAGGAATGGGGAATTTTATGGGGAAAGATTTTTATGGGGAAAACTGCAAAGTGTGTTTTGACAGAATATCAACCTCAGCTGCTGGTGTCACCTGATACTGACTGAACATTTTTGTGTGATTTCTGGGTGAAGCTGTGTACGACAGGTGGGGTCATCTGTGTGCAGATGCACCTTAAAATAACTGAGGGCAGATTTTTGCCTCTCACCTTTTTCCTTTTATTGCTCAGCAGTTTTACATCATCTGTGGATATCAGGTAGGACCCTGGACCATCTCACTGCACCTGTTCCATCATCGTTCTGATAATGAAACGATGAGTGAGTGAGAAAGTTTCCCTCTGAGCCGACAAATTTCTCACCTTGTTTTGACCTTTTAATTTACCCCTGAGTTCCGTCACTGTCTAGTTATAGGCCAGAGGCTGTGCGTGACTCAGGGTTGTGTGTCTCAGATATCACCTGTGACATGTGGACAAACAAATGATCACATCTTTTACCTGCTGATCATTAAAAAAACAAAAAAAACAAATGTGACTGTGAGAGAAAGAGCTTGTGTGTTCACTGTGATGTGAAGCGGCCCGTGGCAGTCAGCACGGTCTCCTGTGGCTTCTCCGTTCTCTGGCTGACATCCATACATCACGGAAAGTCTAATGTCTCCTGACAGGGTTCGCGTGATGTTTCGGGGGTCTCAAAGACAGGTGGATCGTCCACCCTGCTGGGCAGAGCTGAACATGTTGAGAGGCTGATACACGGTGATTAGAAATGACTCTGTAAGCTACCTGCAGGTGGCTCCTCTGCATATTTGGGGGTTGGGACAAGTGACCTATAGCATATGTTTGTTTAGGTTGGAGGACTTGTTGTAACGCTCCTTTCCAGCTCTACTTTTGATCTCTACCAAAGCCTGAGGGAAATATCAAGCTCTTTATCTGATAGATTGTTATACTCTGTTCTGATTTTGTCTGTCTGCTGTTTGGTGCAGGGAAGGAAGCATTCTGTGTTTGGTTTTTTTTTTTGCTTTTTTTTTTAACTTTTTAAAACACTGTGGAGCTGAGGGGAGCAGCAGAGTTAGGTGATAATACTCTGTGGGTTTGTCAATAAGCAAATTAAATGCAGCCATTTAATCCACTGTTAATATGAAAATGTTGGTTAGAGCCGCTTTAAGCATTAGCTGTCATCTGGATGTGTCTTACCTTCAGTGCAACAAGCTCCATTTTCTTTCCTGAAAACTTGAAAAAGACATGAAGTAGAAATCTGAGAACAAAACAGAGTAGAAAATGGTTTTATGTACTGAAATAAGAGGCAGAGAAAACATGTAGATAAACTGTAGTTTTATGTTGTTCAGAAATAAAAAAAGACAGCAGAGAGGAGAGGAGCAGGATTTCTTTGAGTTCTGGTTTTGCTGCCACCCACAGCAACACCAGTTAGACACATGAAGCACTGCGTAGGCTTCGCTTTTGTACCGTAGAAAATGTATTTATTAAAGCATAGACTCTAGAACAAAAACAAAAGAAAACGAACAACAGCTGCAAGATTGCAGAACATACACATTGTGTACCATAAAATTGATAAAGAAATCACTGTACACGCTACAGTGCTTTTTAAAATCACAGCTTTTTCAAAGCAATTTATAGAACTTATGGTTTCTATATTATTTTTTTTACACACAATAAACATTCAGTAAATCTCAAATATGCCTTCTTTTTAGATTCATGTCAAATAAACATATCTCTGTAAGTTGGAGTTAGAAACAGCATACAAAACGTACAATCATTGCTCAGGGTTTAGCTCAGCTGACTGGTATTCTGTAAATTAGAGAAGAATTTTGGAAGGACAATGATGAGCAATTTAAAATAAATGAATATTAGGACTCAAAGATGCTGTGGGAATAAAGATTTCTACTGTCTCTAACATAATTCTTTACATACACAGTTTCTATAATCTCATTAGTGCGACCAGCTCAGTGATTTGACCTGTTGCACACATATTAACAAGTGTGTATTTTATATTTGGTGTCCTGCAGAAAGATGTGTACCTGTTCGTGGGAGATCTTCAGTGAACGGCAGCTTACAACTGCTGTAAGATCAGATGATTTGAGGTTAAACACAGGAGGGAACTTTAATTCAGGTTTTTACAAACAGTCTTAAGATCACTTTAGGCTCAATTACTGAGTGAATTTAACATATTTGTCTGTAAAATAGACACATTGAATTACATGCTGCACTTAGATTTAGATTTAGATGTTTAGATCAAATTATTTTAAAATACTAGAATTCCAGTTTTCTGTTAATTACAAATTGTTTTTAGTTGCCAAAAATATTCATTTTAATTAAGAAAATTCATGATTTTACAAATTATATATATTTAAAGGCCAGTATCTTATTAAACTCTGAGAGAATCAATGTTTAAATTTCATATAAAACATACTGCATTAAAAATGCTTTCTTTTAATCTTTTGTTTGGCACACATTAGCACTTTGTGTCTAAAAGATCACAAATCTTTATATTACTTGAAGGGTTTTATTCCAAAATGCTAAATATTCATCAGCCTCTGATCTTTGCTGGCTCAGTATGTTGTCACGTGTTTTTCCACAGAGGGAAACAAAAGGCAGGAAAAAGTTGTGCATTCAAGCAAACAAGTTTTTCTTACAAGTGAAGCTCTACTGATGCTGCACTTCAGAGCCTGACAATTACCTTTTTTCTTCCTTTTTTTTTTTTTAGAAAAAAATTTTGTGTGCAGACTGAGAGCATTTTTGAACCTTTAGAGAGCAGTGACAGACCATGAACTGTTGTCTCTTTGGTCCAGTCTTAAAAGGACCTGCAGGGCAGAAATAAAACATCACATTTCCACACATTAGATTTATGATGAAATTAAGAAAAGATTACACCTTCTGCAGAGTTACATGTTTTATATTTGTTGCTGAATTTGTTTTTCCCTCAAATTTAAATGAAGCTTTTTGGAATGAAACCCTTCAGACGAACCTCCCCCCTCACGGTGGAGTCAATTAGACTGCGTTGCTCAGCATGTGAATTGCCAAGGATTAAGTGATTGTGTATCTTTTAGATGTAAAACATCTGCTGTTTATGCTGGCAAAAGTTCCACCACCCTCATACTGGGATGTAAGGCAAGCTGTTGGAGAGAGGGACGGCAGAGACAGAGAGAGAACATACGATAGATTAAAAAAAGAGAGGGAGAGTGAGGCAGAGTGGGGAGGGGTGGGTGTTATTTGGTTGATTGTGTGAACGAATTACTGATGAAGATTCATCAGTAAAGTAGAATATCATTGCTCCCGTGAAAATATTTCACAGATCTACAGAAACAATCCTTGATCGTGATTTTGATGCATGGTGGATATTTTGTTCGGTCATGTGTGTCCGCTGTGTTTGGCCTCAGGAGCGTCACAGACTCACAGCCTTAGCAGTGAACTTGCCTGTTTCAGCTGTAACTGATCAGAGTTTTAAAAGGTTTGGAGTTAACTGTCTTTTCACTGTTCTTTAAATAGACAGTGTTCGGCTGGTTCTTCCTGTCTCCCCTCTCCCACCTTAAATATTTTTTCCAGTTTTTCTCTGAGTGCATCTGTTTAGTGTTTAACTTTTCTTCGCCTCCTTTCTCCACTTTTCTTTAATACAGCATCTGTAATTGCCTTTAATTCTTTGTTTTTACGTCCTTCTTATGTCCATTTTCCTGTTTGTTAATCCTGCTTTATTATTGTCTTTCATATGTTTCCAGATTCTTATTTTCATTATCTTCTTTCATTATCTTCTTTCCAGAAGATGTTTTTTCCACCGTGTGGCTGTTATCCTAGAAAAACCTTTTATGTACCTTCCTCCTTTCTGTGTGGTGTGAGATTACTCACCCCCCCCCCCCCCCCCCTCTGAGGCTGCAAATAAAATTCCATAATATTCAGAGCTAGACTCAAACTTTTCTGGGCTTAAGCTTAGAATGATCTGACCTAACAATGCCACCGCTTTAGAGTATCATCATGGAACTGCCTGTCCAGTGATTGGACTGATTGCCATTTAATCTGCTGATCAGCCGTCACGTGGCCTCGGCTCATTTACTGGAGTGCTCATGATAAAGCCACACGGTATATCCAGAAGGCTGGGATGCCGTCATCCCTACCTCCTCTGTAAGTAAAGCAAGCCACACAGACTCTCCAGAAAAGGTTGTTGTATTCCTGCTCCTCCATCAGTAACCATGAATACTCTGTGGGACTCATTATATTACTAATTTATAACGATTACTAATAAATGTTAACAGTTTAGAGGGGATGCTGACATTTCACTTGTTAATGTTGTAGTGCCCTCTGAAACCTGGCATGCCGGTTGTAAACAGGGTCTTCCCCAGGGACAGTGAGGGCGTTCATGGCAGCAGGGCAGAGAGACATCCAGTACACGTTGTCCCACAACATAAATAATTCGCTCTAATGCTCTGTAGGCTCAGCATGTCCCTTTATGCCTGCCTGCACCGCAAAATTACAGAGCTTCAGTATTTTTTAACACTGTGGACGTGCACTACAGTATGCTACAGTTAATACCCACAGTTACAGTACGAGGGGATGTTTTTTTGCTTGTTGCAGGCTTTGGTTTAGTTCACATCTGCTCTAAACCTGCAGGTGGACAACTCAGACACTTGGCACTGGCCTACTTACAAAAGGTGCCACTGTGAATGTCCACATTAATCCTCAAAAACAAGGACACAACTTTACATTCCACTGGGAAAACTGGAAAAATACGGCACAGTGTCCAAAAAGGCAGAGTCTGGTTACAGAAATATAGGCTACATGTGCACTGAAAGCACTGTTCCTCTGCAAGAAGCAAGCCTATCTAATTTATCTTCATTCCTACTTCCACCAGACTTCACAGGAGCGGCCTGGGAATTCCTGTGAACGTCTCCACCGGGGTTTACTGGAATCTATTCTTAGAGTTCAAATGAACAAGGAAACATGTAAAAAGGTGAATGCGACAGATGAGGAAGGAGAGAAATCAATACACAGCCTCTAAGATGAGAGGAGTGCTATTAGCAGTAGCAAGTGCTTTGTTAAAGCTGGCAAAGACAAATCACTAGCTAGCACAAGCTAACGAGTTAAAAAGCTAGCCTCAGGAACAGAGACATTTCCTGGGCATATAGTTTGATTTAAAGATTAATTAAAGACACTGTTTGCTGTGGCAGTTCAGCTCAGGATTTCACGTTTCTTATCACGTTTTTAATGGTTGCAGAGGCTGAGCAACACCCAGCGCCCTAGTTTCAGAGAAGTCTGTGATCTGTATGTTGGTACGAGGCCTGCAGGAGCTCTGCTACTTTATCACGGTAGCTGTCACACGGGCTCCTCTGTGGCTCACGCTACTGCTGCATCTGTACAGGCTTTAGCCGTCTGCACAAAAGTAGGGCAACAGTGAACTGAAACACCTTCTGGTGGCTTACAGATTATTGTATGGAATATATATATAGGATAGAAATTACACCTCCAGTTACATTTTGGATCAATATATGTCTAAAAATGAATATTACAAGATGGTGTGACAGAAAAACTACTGAAATTACTGAATAATAATTGTGATAAAATTGATTTGTGTAAATCTGTGGAAAACATGTTTCTCATGCAGCTTGTGAACATTAGCGAATATATTAATGCAAGAACGTGAGTGAATACGTAAAAATGGTTTCCTAATGGGCCAAAGTGTGTCATGGCACTGGTGTAAAGGCTTTCTTGTTTTCCCTGACTTTACTGTGCTACAGCGTTTATTGTTTTGATGACCTGACCTGCTTCTTAACCCTCAGGCCCTTTTAGGGCTTTTCAGTTGCTCTAATTTTGGAATTTCAGCATGACACTGGAAAAAAAAACAAAATTTTGCACTGTCTAGACAAAATACTCACATCCATCCTCCTGGAGCCCTTTTAGGTCACATTGAATACCATTAAAATCACTTTTTTAAAATTCTACTGCCACTACTATCCAGAAATGTGAATCCTGTAATTTCCTCTGTAACCCTGTCATTCAGAGGCTAAAAAAAATACACAAATAAAAAATCACCACCAGATCCACCATTTCCCCATGTTTGCAGAGAGGCATTGGATAGGATATAACAGTGACTGGAGGCCAGTGGAATAAATTATTTCTACTAAAACCATTTTAGGTGTGTTCTATGTCAGAGTCTGGTGTGTATGTGTATTGAAACATTTTTATATTATAAAATTATATTTTATATTTTATATGTGTGTAGTGTAGCCAAAAAACACACTGCAATTTGTGTTGAAATAAATGTACTGATGAAAACCATGAAAAAACTGTATTATTGTATGTCATAGCCAATGCATCTTGGAATTAAGCCTTCAAATTTGTAGTTTTTAGTGTTTTTCATCTGATACACTCATTTCCTATATGATAGATTTGCAGAGACATTACATGGTATTTACAGTGTGTTACGTTTTATGGTGCAAAATGCTATTTTCAGGGTTATAGAGATTTCCAGGCCACTGACACAAGTTTATTCATTTGACAATGGTGTCTTTGTATTCCTATGCATGTGTAAGGATTGCAAGGCAGCCATGCGCCACCTGCAGGTGGCCCTGGCAAGTTATAAATTTAGCCAAGGCAAGAATTGTGCATTTCTACCTGTCTGCAAACATGGAGCGACGTGTCTGCCTGGAGCAAGCCATCCAAATGGTCACTGCCCCGTCACAGCTTCCAGACCCGCTCCATGGCCGGAGAGGCCGCCCCACACAGCGCCCAGCCCGGACTTCCAGACCTGTACGCTCCGGCCCCAAGCAACACTAGTTAATGACAAAAAAAAAAAGAGTTTTATGTTTCACATTTTTAGACCTAAAAGGGTTTTTAGAGGACAAGTGTGAATTTTTTGTAATATCCTAGATGATAATCCCTGCACAAAAAAATATACTTTGCATTCTTTCTCATAAACTGGCATTTAAAGGGTTAAAATTGTCAAAATGAATTCACTAATGCTATGCATTACTATGATCCAGTGACCTAAAAGGGCTTTTACAGGACAAGTGGGATTTTTTAAAGGGGGTCCTGAGGGTTAAATCTAAGATTACTGTCCGTGCAGAGGCACAGCTATGCTCCTTTCACCACACTGGAAAAGACAAAATGCAAACAGCAGCATCTTTTGTCTGTTATTAGATTCATCATGTGCTTCTAGCCGTTCATGCATGGAGGGTTTTCAAACATATTCTTGCAAAAAAATACCATTTAACCTCTTAAAGTATGAACTCACTCTGAGCAACTTACCTCCTGTACCTTCAGAGGTCTGTGTGGTTCTCACACAACCTACGGCACCTTTGGGAGCTGAGCTAAGGCACATTACCATGCATCACAACACTGGGGTGTATATCTCAGTGCCCAATTTTGGAACCATTCTTCAGAGGAGGAGAAAAGGTGGAAACACACTATGAGAGTTTTCTCCTACATTTTAGCCTTTAAAAATATTTCTGGAAACAATAATACGGTGAGACAAGGTTTTGACAGAAGAGCATTTCTTGGAAGAAGTGCTGCTCTACAGGCAGAAATAATCTCATTGGCTCAGTTCGTCAGACACAAGCAGGAGTGGAGCCAACGAGGATTTTAAAGGGCCTTTGGCTTGAATTTCTTATTTCATTACATTTCATTGGTAGGACCAGATGATGGAAGTGGTGAGCCACATCTGGCTCATGGGCTGCTGCTTGCAAACCCCTCTCTTCTTTGCCTCTTACCTGCTGTTGGCTCGTTTGCTGTGTTTCAGTCTATTGTTAGTGACCTACAAAACCGCAGTTCTTTGGCTCTGCATGTGAGGTTTAAATCAGCCAATGAGATTATTTTGGCTCCTTCGGAACATCAGCATCCAAGGGATGAAAAAGGGCCAATCTGCTCTAAAATCTCCCTTTTACATAATGAGATTACAATTCGAGCACAGAGTACATAGATTCTGTTTTAATTTGGGTTACTTTTAGCTGCCTGGAAGACCCATGTATTTGCTTGTTTGCTTTGACCTAACTCATCAGGAGTGTGTAATAATGTGGACTCTAACATACACTCTATAAAAACACCAAAAAACACAATGACCTTCTTGCTGGAAGCCGGAGGAACTTCTTTAGTGGTGTATGGAGAAAGGTGTGTGGGAGGAGAGTGACAAGAGGTTGGTTGGACCATGCTGTCAACTGTGACTCCATTTCCCAGGGAGCTTTGCAACAACAGCTCAGAAAGCCACTATCCGCGTAGCCGATGGCATGGAGAGGGCTGAGACGATTGGCCAGAGGTCACAGGACCTGATTTTCTGGTTTGTGGAATCATGGTGGATGCAGGGGTGCAGGTGTTTGTTGATCGGATGACTCTGGTGCACAGGAGGATTGTGGGTAGATGGATATGTCAGAGAGTTGAACCCCACCCCTTCTTGATTGTGATGCCAGTCGTAGGGAAAACGGTGATGTGTGAAGGTGGATCAAACCCTGATCGTCTTTTAACTCTTGACCTTCTCTAACACATTGACCCGACTAAATCAAGCCCTCCTAGAAAACCTCAGAATGTCTGAATGGAAGCACATTACCAGGTGCCGTGTTGGATCAACTTTTACTGTTGAAACTTACCTCTTAACAGTGTATCTACTGCATTATCCAAAGCTTTCAAAGTACCATTCTTGGTACTGATTTTACAAATAAATGTGTGAGGCCTTACTCCTGAAGACTAAAGATGTTAATTTGCTTCAATGGTTTATTTTACCCATAACCATGTACAAATAAACAAAACCTTTACAGCTTTGTATGGTCACACATTTAGCATTCATTGGTCCATAAGCACTCCTCACGGCGACATGAAAACACTGTTGTAAGACACCGACATTGATTTCTAGCATCGGCGTCTCAACGTTGCACTGACGTCACAAATGTACCATCCATTCTAACAGTTTCATTGCAAATCAAAATAGTCACATGCAATGATTGAAAAAAATTACATTATCTCATGTCACATAGAAAGTAAGCGAAAAGTTCCATCATTTAGAAATAAGTACTCTTCAGAGATTTGTCTCTCTTTTTTTTTTTTTTTTTTTTAAGTCCTAGACATTCTTTCAACAGCGTTGTTGGTCTCATTTGGGTTGTAAACATTAGTTACAGTGCCTAGCTTCACCTGGCTGGCTGTATAGCGTCTCTCAAGAGAATTGGTCAATCACTACTATCAATCAACTGATCGAGAGGAATTGGTCAGTAGTCAATCAATTGTACAAGGAATTTATCGTGGAAGGACATGATCGTCTTTGGGCTCATTTAGGGGCAACAGGACACCAGCGAGAGACTGGAGAACAGACTGAACAGTAGATCTATATAAGACACCCTGAGAATCACAACTACGTCTCTTTCATCTGTCATAACTTCTTCCTATCCTCACTCTTCCTCTATCTCTTCTTCTATGGAACGATCATAGTCAGGTGGGCGTGGCCTCGGCGATTGAGGAAGATGGTTGGTTGGTAGGTTGGTTTGTTGTGGCGGAAGCCGGTTGCCATGCAACTGGCTCCTCTGTGGTTGGCATGGAGACAGGTTAAGGTGGATTCTGACCTGATAAGGTAGTATGCAGCAAGTACAGTAGTATGAACAGTAGAATGTAAAATGCAGGTCTGGGGAAAAACAGATGAATTTAAAATGGCTTCAAATGATGCTGAAGAAGATAAACAGAACAAGTGCCCCTCAAGCTGATTAAAGGGTCAGTTCATCTAGACTTGTGGTATCAAGCTGCACAGATAGTATTTGTTTGATTTCCATCACCAGCCCCCAGAAGTGGTATTTCTGATGCACAAAGTATCTTTAGGTTTCTACTTTTCACAGACAAAGCAGTTCTCAGGGATATCTGTGGTTTACCCAGAGCAACAGAGTTTGTTTCATGAAACGAGCGTTGCTGCTCATTTTTTTAAACGTACATTTTCAATGCTGTGAACACCATAGACCAAATTTTGTTATTTTGGGATGGAGGCAGATATTTTAAAACCTGGACAAACACTGTTATTTTAGGGTGAAGTGACCCTTTAAATTTTGAAATAAAAAACAGAGGTTTACTCGTTTTGTTTTCTTTTGTTTTTTTTAAAGAGCAACTTAAGGAGCGCTTTGTTTCATTTGTAAACACTTATTAATCTCAAGGGTGAAAAGCACCACATTTTGATTAAACAAAACCAAGCGAACCTTAAGTTTGAGCACTTGAACATCCATTCTAAAGTATTTATCCCCAGATCTGTCAGCATGTAACAGTAGATCGTGACAGTAGTATGTTATCGATGGAGAACATCACATGGGGCTGACGTGGTGTGCAGCAAAGGATGGCTCAGGGGAAGGCGGTAGTGGTGGACAGTGACTGGTTGATTTGGTTGGTCAGGTGACTGAAGGGGTTATGGACAGTCGAGTTGAGTCAGATCACATGATGAGGGTTTGCAGCTATAACGTCAGGAGGTTCCATCAGGAAGTATGGAAGCCTGACAGGTTTTAGCTTTTGGTGGACACTGGACAGAACACCCACCCCGAACCCCGTCCTTACAGAGCCAGCAAACACACACACACACACAAACACACACACACAAACACACACACACACACACACACACACACAACATATTTTGCATAGACACACACAAATAAACACACAGGTTTGTTAACTTACACACACATATTCATGACAAACACACATTTGTTCCCATATTTTACACAAACCTACATTCAGTACACACGCCATGACTCAAAAACAAACACACACACTCTTGCCCACCCCCAGACTTGCGATGTGTTACTGTGATGATGCAGAGTGTGGTGGAAGGTGAAGAATAAGACAACGGAAGACAGGTGATGCTAAAATGAACATTTATAATGACTGCTGTTGCTGTCGCAAAATAAGAATCCTTAAAAAAAGACCTCATATATATTAGCACTAGATTGCCCACTTCACTGGTAATCCACAAGTCAAGAAACACAACTCACTAGGTTTTTTTTTTCTCTTTACAAACACAATGCTACAATTACATTAAATATTCAATACTCTTTAAGTCAGTTAATGAATGTTGTTAAAAGCAACCACTAAAATACTAAAAATAAAAACAAAACAATAATAATATTAATTCACCTTTTTCCAGTCGTTCCCTTTTTCTTGTTGCGTTGTTATTTATTAATAGTATAATAATAATAATAGTCTGAGAAATAAATAGCTCATGTGGTGTTCTCAGGGCAATGGGGCAGGCAGCATAAATCAAGAGTGGAGCTCAGAGCAATGCGATGAAATGGTGGATTCTAATCTCACACAGTCACTTTAATACTTTCAAAATGTCTCTGATGTAGAGGCGATATATGGAGATATGCACGAGTTTGGTTCTGCAGGCAACAGGATGGTTGAGTGGCACCTGCAGAGGTTAATCATCTCTAAACTATCATTCTATGTTATGTAAACTAGGACTGTATTGCACAAAAGTTAGCAGCTCAGCTTCCTCATTTTGTAGCCCGGGAAGAGCTTAGTTTCCGTTTCTTTTTTTTTATTTTTATTTCTTCTGTCCACCTCTCGGGGTTTTTCTCCAGCCTGGAGGAGCCGAGTTGAGCCGTTTTCCACGATATGTTTCTAACACGACCAAGCATTTTCAATAACTATGGCTTGATGATAAAAGATACTAGCGCCACTACAACTCACTGTTAGGAAAACATCAACAAATGTACAAAAACAAGCCTACGTTGAGAATGGCTCAGGCTACTTCTCAAGGTTAGTATTATTACTCAATGAGCACAGTTATCTAAAGAGTTTGCTAGCCAACATGGAAGCTAAACAGCGAATACAGTAGGTAAATCAACACTAATAACAACAGCACAGGTTAACACAGTAGAACTAGCATAGCCGATTATACAGGCAGACCTAACTATCGGATACAGAGGATGAAAAGTGTAATGATGGTCTGCTGCGTCCACTAGTTCCTCTTTATGCTGCCGGCCCCTTTCTGCTCAACACTTCTCTCTTTACAGCTCAGCAAAACTCTGACAAATATATTTACAATGAGAGAGAGAAAAAAATGAAATTGTGGAGAAACAGTTGTTTAGTGTTTTTTTCTTTTTTTTGTTTGTCTGCATTTCTTTTTTTGTGATTTTTTTCTTCCTTTCGTATGTTTTTTTTTTGTTCTTTTTTGAGTTATATCTCAGAGAATTGTCCCCAATGATGAGCAACAAACAAACAAACAAAAAAATCCAATCATATCAGCTAGCATTGCACAGTCTCAGAGAGGTTTTGGTGATGGAATGGAGAGTTATCGTCCAAACAGTTGGATGAACACAGAAGGGGGGTAGGAGGAGGAAGAAGGTCAATAAAGTTCATGAGGGGGTGAAAGTTCAAAAAGTTCAAGAAGACAGAGGATGGCTGCGCAGCTGACGGTGCGTTAACACTCCCCACACCACCGCACGGGGGCGGTGCGTGTGTCGGCGTGCGTGGTTTGGATGTTAAACGACAACAAAAAAAATCATCATTAGAAAATGGAGTTTTTGAATCTTTCCCATCGAGAAAAATCAAATGGAGCGAGAGCGAGAGAGGGGGGGGGGGGAGGGGGGGATAGAGAGAGAGAGAAAAGGTGAGGGGGTAGAGAGAGGGGGAGGTGAGGAGAGTGAAAGGTGCCCCCAACACTATGGCACACAATCAATGAAGTCCCACAGGCTGAAGAGATGACAGAATTAGGAAAGCAGCTGGCATGAGCGGTTGGGCTTTTTTAGGTAGGTTGAGAGGCAGGACAGTAGGTAGGTAGCCAACCTGCAGAGGGGTTAATCCTTGTCGGGTTTAGCTCTGTGGGGGGTAGTGAGGAGGAGGACGAGGAGGAGGTGGTGGTGGTGGGGGGCAAGGTGCTGTTCAGTTGAGGCGTCATGAGCGACATCATGTTATGAGGGCGGAGCATGCTGGCTTCATGGGTGCTTCCAGGATGGATGTCCGACACACAAGAACAACTCAAAGAAACGCTTGGAATGGTAGTTGTTGTTGTTGTTGTTGTCTTTTTTTTTGTTTTGTTTTTTCCTCTCTGTTCTATTTTGGCACTCGAGAGAAGAGACTTGTGGGAGGCGGAGGAGGAAAGTGTGTGTGTATGTTTGGGCGAGGAGGAGAAGTGGGCAGTGAAAGTGCAAAAAAGAGGGCATGGAAGAGTGTGTGTGTGTGGGAGGGGTAAACAGGCTACACACAGAAATGGCATTTTGTTAAAACTGGTCTAGGTTAGACAGAGCATACAGTACAAATCAAAACCAGGAAAAAAAAAATCAACAGAGAACGAGAAGGAACAGAAAACAGTGATATGACAAATGCAGTCTACAGTTGCTGGTGCTTCAATGGGGCCCGAGTTGGGGGAGGAAGGGGTGCGGAAAAGGGAAAGAGCGGGGTCCCATAAAATGTCTTAGAGCGTGTTTGAAGAGGTGGGGAAGGGGGTCAGTGGTGGGTGTGGGTGAGAGTGGGTTTGAGTTTGTGGAGGTGGGTGGGGGTGCGGTGGAAGGGAGAGGCAGAAAACAAGATCTGAGGACTATGTCGAAGAGCCACACACCCACTGAGAAGCAATGAGATCACCTGGCGAGCAGGTGAGAGTTAAGTTTGCATTCCTCTACGCATCACAATAAAAAAAAAAAAGAAAGAAAACATCATGACTAGCCAGCTACGTTGCAACACAGACACCACGAGCACGGAGCTGGCCTAAAGCAGACGAACTCAGAGAGAGGGAGAGAGAGGAGCATGCACATCGAAATACACCGCTGGATAAACACCTACAATAAGGCTGCACATCTACAGTAGTCTCGCACACTGACCCCCACCTCAGCTCGGCCTGCCACGCACAACAACAGCAGAGGGTTTAGTGCAAACATGTCGCTAACAGCAAAAATGGAAATTGTTTTTTTGTTTTGTTTTTTTTTTCTTTTCAGGGAATTTTGTAGGAAGTACGACGTCTGTCAGGATACAAAACACGGCCACATTGAAAATCCTCTGGTTTCTGGTTGCATAATAAGGAATGAGAGAGGGAGAGAGGTGGGCGGACTTTAGCTATCTTTTTTTTTTTTTTGACCCTGAAGCCAAAAAAGGATCTAATTCAACTGAACTGGAAAAAGGGGGAGAGAGAGAGAGAGAGAGAGGGAGAAAGGGTGGGAACAAAATTAAAAGCATTACCTCTTCAGTCGTAATGTTGAGTGTTGTTTCTCTCCCCAAGATCAGAGCCTTGGATTTTAAAAACACTGTCCCTAATTCGAGGCACCTGAGGGAGACCCAGAGGAGCAGACAGACCTGTGTGTGGGTTTTTTTTTTTTTTTTGGGAGGGGGGGAGGAGGGTTTTCACCTCTCTTCTCACACACTGTCTCTCTGTGAATTTCTCTCAACCCCTTTGAAATACACTAGGAGATGCTTGATGTCACACTTGAGGTCAGTAAGGTGCATTTCATTAACAAGACAAGCCAGAGCTCAGAGGATGGGGGGGGGGGGGGGGTCAAAGGACAGACAACACAGTTACACTGAGAGCTCGACAGTGCGTTGAGTGTTAGTAATGTACAAAAACACAAGAAAACACACATAAGCCTCTACTGCACGTCAATGGTCAGAGGAGTGATATGCAAACTTATGCAGTGGTGAGTACATTCATGGACAATCTCAGTCTTTATTTAAAATTAAATCCTGATTTTTTTTTTTCTTTCTGAAGTTAGGTAGCAACTGAGAAATTTTTAGTACAAGCTCACTCAGCAAGTAGCAAAATATTCTTAGGTTTGTTCAAAAGTTTTGTTCTTATCCCTCTGAGGAAGGTTAGATAACTTAATAACAAAATATTCATTGAGCTGTAACGTTGAAATCAAACATATTGTTCACCTGTGGACCAGGACTCAACGTGATCGCATCAAAAAACAATGAACATCGGAACGCATGTAAAACAATATCAAAATGCTCTACCCTTATTGGCATGCAAAGATTTGTCTCCAAAAAATGAACGACACACACTGCCTAATTTTTTTTGTCACTTCTTTTTTGTTTCTTTGATTTTTTTCCTTTTTTTTTGTCCACGCTTCACTTTGATATCATGCAATATAGACGTGCAAAAAAGATAACATCTATTTCCACAAAATACATTTTCATTGTAACTATAAAAGGCTGTATTTAAGAATGCTATCTAGTCACATTTTTTTTAGCATTATTATGCTAACCTATCGCTATATTGATTTGTCTAGCCCCAGAGACATAGTGCTGTTGCATTCTGGGTAGTGTAGTTCCCAGAGGACTGGCTAACACTTGGCTAACTTGGTGGTTCCCTCGTCTTGTGGCAGGAACAGAGAGGGCTTCAAGAAACTGCTATACTGAGGCGCTTTGTCTGTTAGTCTATCTAGTTCTTAAAAAGTGTCACTGGGACGACTCCCCTCCGACGTAAATTATAAATATGGTTCATTTGGCACTTTTCACATTTTCTTAATATAAAAGTATGTTTCCTCTTATCTAATGTGATTTAAATCAACACATTTACAGCTCCACTCTGCAAAGACCTATTTTGGCACAGGTTTAACTTGTTCAGGTTAGAATTACACTATTATTAACTTATCATCAGCTTATAACAGAGCATGTATTACACTGCCACTTGAGACTAGCCTCTCCAGCTAAAGGACAGATTTCGATATGTTTAACCTTGTATTTTTAGTACATCAGTTATTATTAAATAGCAGCATATTCCACAAATTAAAAAAATTTACTTGTGTAAACCTATTCAGTATCTACAGGTAAATCCAAAAGCTCCTACTGCAGACAGAGGATAAAGGACAGGACAAGACAACATGCCACTACGTGTATTGCTTCCAGTAATCATCACATTTTATCTCCATCTCCTGCCATTAAGATAACTAAAGAGATTGGCCGCTGTGTAAAAGACAAACCGAAAAAAGATCTTTCTAAGGTTTAATGAATGAGATGAAAAACGAATCTGTTCCGTACTAATTAAATCCACAAGCATCTATATCAGGAACTGCAATGCAGTTTTCCACTGTAAATGTACTGTGCTGCATCCAAAGTAAGTTAGCAATGAAACAACAGACTAAACCCACTGTGGTTTGGCTTATGCACCTTCTGGCTTGTGCCAGTGACACAATTAAGTCTGTAATTATTCTCATATTTTGCAATTCATAATTTTTGATTAACTGAATAATTGTTTAATCCACTGTATATAAGAAAAATAGTGAATGATTCATGTCACTAGTTTCCAGAATAGTCTACAAATTGCTTGTTGTGTCCGACCAATGGTCTGAAACCCAAACATACTCAGTTCACAATGATGTGAAACACGTCAGCAATTCTTTGCTCTTTGAAGTCGACCGGCCCAAAGCTGATGTAACATGCGTGAAATAAAATGGAAAATCTGTTGCTAAATGCAAACAGCACAGCACAGCACAGTTCTACGGTGGAACAAAAGCACAAAACACCACCTTCGTGTTGTCTTTACGAGGTTTTCGCCACAAAATATCAAACAACAATCCAGACAAACCCCATCGATGACAAAATCTTCCCTCACGATATGTGTATGTCTTATGTTTGTGCAGCAAGAAATTCCAAATTAACAACGTCTCTCTTCAGTGTCATGAAATAAACCGCACTGATCCAAACTACACATAAGAGCGTTGTGCACTGCGCCCTGCCAGGCTCAACTACGACTTCCTCTGCAGGTGTGGTTGTTTTCTGATGGTGGTGCATCAGGGCATCTCCGAGCCTCAGCTGCCCGAGGAGGCAAAGAGAAGAGAGACTCGATCTGTGGTGTTTGTCAGGGCAAGCAGCAGACATGCATTGATCGTAACACCAGACATAGTCACCCATGGAGCGATGTGGTAGGAGGAGAGGGGGTGTCAGGATGGGAGTGCACTGGAGGACTGAGGACAGGTGTGAGGGAGGGTGAGGAAAGTGTGGATGGTGTTAGATGGGAGTAAAGAAGCCTCCTTACCAAGCTGTAGAGATAAACCCTCACTGGCGCTCCAACAGAGAGACACATTCGATAGCACAGTGGCGGAGTTTTAGTCGGATTGGTTTCAAAAGATTCAAAAAGTCAATTTTTTTTTTTTTTTAAATCTTAGAGGAGTTCCCTCCCCTCACCAGGCGGTTTAGGTCAATAAATCAAATGCACCCCCTCCTTATTTTTGGCATTTTACATTCCATCACACTTCAACTCCTGTTGGACTGAAATGTCTTGTCCAGGGATTTGCCCATTGGATGTGCAGTACATCATCAGTTTCAACTGTTCATGAAAAAGACACAGCTGCGATAGAAACGTGAATTTAGAATTTGTTCCAGTCTCTTTAATCTGCTTCTGGACACCTAACACTCCCCCAGCGTCCCGCCCTCTAATTACAGACTCTAATTACACTTTTCCAAGACAACAGGTAAGTAGAATCTAATTGATCTCAACTCTTGACCTCAATTGATTGATCCTCTTCATCGACCTAGTCTCTTTCCCCTCCTTCAGTTTTCCGATATGACTTGCATATCTGGTGAAGTTCTTCATATGCATTCTACATATATTTCATATATGTGTATTTTTTTTCCCTGCCATACAAAAACCACCCAATCACGATGCGATCTACAGCACACATCCCTGACCTCATAGGCCGAGAGAACCGATCCCTTGCTTCACAGTGCATTAAGACAAAAATTCAGTGTACTCTGATTGTAAAAAAATAACACAACACAAACAAAAAATTAACAACAAAAGAAACAACAGCATCTTCAGCAGCCTCCTGGGTCTACAGTGGGCAGAAAACCTGTTGCCATGGGAGACCTGCAGTTTGCCAGAGGCAGAAACAAGCTCAGCTCCCTGGACATACGTTGAAAATCTCTCTCTGCCCTTTACCTCATCGGCAGCCGGACGGTTGCTTGATAAGGGCAAAGATCAGTGAGGCTATTTATCTCCTTTACTGATATCCACGCTGCCTTAAAATAGCAAGCCGACAAGAGAGGCTCGCAGATTCAGCAGTGGACCCCAGACGAACGACGTTCCCTCGTCATGTTTCAGTGTTTCCTCTCACTCCACGTTTGCATTTCTCAGTAGTACGTTGTGAGTCTTAAGTGCTCTTGCTTGATCTAATCTGTGGTTCTGGTTCATCTAAAGGGTTTGGAAGACCACAGGCTGAGCAGCAGCAGTTCATCTGAGAGTTAGTCACAGGCCAACTCACTTATTCATTTCAGTTACAATTTTACATTGTAGGCAAACTGTAACTGGCATTTTACTACAGATACAACACAGCGGGGATACTTTGGAGCAGGAGCTAGGATAGCCAAGCATGATAACCAGGCGTTTAAGGTTAATACAGCTGCTAAAATGCTGCACTGCAGCCTGTGGTGTGAGTGGTTGACAGATATTTTCCTGCTAATCTAGAGGTCTCACTGCAGTCTGCATCATAGATATGGTGAATTCCCTTTTCTAGCACCAAATATGGCATCATAGAGTTTTGTTTCAGTGTGGACGTGTGTGTGTGTGCGTGTGTGTATGTTCCCTGTCCTGAACTGGATATATAAAGTGATCCTTCACTGTAATGATCTTAATGCCTGGGGCGGCTTTCTTACTGGACTTAAATAAGACATATATTACACTATGTGACATTACTATTCATCTTCAATCCATTTAAATTAAAACAAAAAAAAAAAATCAAATCAAAAATAGTCTCATTTACATTCATGTCAACCTGAATTCACAGATTTAAAAAAAGAAACAACTGAGCTTTATATGGGTGAACTCATTAATAAATAATGACAATGGTGATGATTCCTATTGTAATAATCATGACAGTATCATTAATAGAATGATCGCAGCAGACTGTAAAAATGCCATAGATCCTGTGTGTTTGCCGCAGCTTGCACAGTATCACTCTCGTCGTTTCTAGGTTTCGCACTACGTGAGGTCATCAGCGTGCGCCTCGGCATTCAATCTCAAACACTAGAGCCGCGTATGGGGTGCTATGTGCTGCAACACCCCTGCGGCGCTGCACTGCTTGTGGGATACATCACGGGGTATACGGGGGGTGGGGTGGGGTGTGCAAATGGAGAAACGCCCAGCTGATTCTCTCCCCCCACGCCCCTCCCCAGTTTTTACCTCACCCTTCCTTCAAATCCCAGAAAGGGGGAGGAGGGGAGAGGTGAGATCATAGTGAGGGAGAGAATAAAAAAGTGTAGGGGGGGAGTCGAGGATGTTTCTTCTCTCACACACCAGGCTGAAGTTTGCAGTCTTGCTCATTATAAAACCCCTGTAAAAGGGGGAGGGGAGGGGCAGGGCATGGGGGCAAGTAGTGAGAGGGGCTTTGGGGGGAGGCAGGGAACGGGGCTTAGGGGCAAATCAAAACTGGAAGAAAAACAAAAACCCTACAGGAGGGTGATGGGTGTAGGCTGTAGGGGGAGGGAAGGGTAAGGGTTGTTCCCATAAGGGATTTTGGGATGGTGGGGGTGGAGGGTTGTACCCCATAAACACCAACCCTCCCCCTCTCCATGCCCCTGGCCTTCCTTCCCTCCCTCCCCCCACTTCCTGTAGCCTCTCAGGCAGTCAGCCTGTCTACATGGCATTCAGCTCTGTCCACACAATACACAAACGAACGAACAGACAGCTTAATTTACTAAACAAAACAAAACAATAAAACAAAACAATAAAAAATCCCGAAAGGTCAAGACGTTAAGTAATAAAACCTTATTTACATTTTACACATTTTTTTCTTGGTTTTTCAGCGTGATAACTCACTCCTCTCCCTCCTCGTCTTCTCAGCACATTTTTGCTTCGCATCAAAAACTTTTTTTTTTTTAATAGAGAATACTGAAAACACTCAGAAGAAAACGGCGCGGACGATTCCTTCCGACATTCTTGCTCTCCTCTCCTTTTTCCATTCTCACTCACTTTTTTTATACTCCTCCCCCAAGCCCCCACTCTTTTTTTTTCCTCTTTTCCTCCTCGTTTCTCATTGGCTGTCAGGTTTAGCCCACCTTCTGTGGGTTGGTGGCACGTACCCCCTGCTCGTAGGTGATTCGCTGGCTGATCAGGTACTGTGCAGCCTGCGTGGCGGCCTGGGAACCTGTGATGGTCACCTTCCTGTTCCGAGTTCCAGGGATGAACTCTCCTTTCTTGGAGATCTGGATCCTGGCACCGGTCAGCTCCTGGTACTCCACTAGCGTCTTCCCTCCTTTCCCCAAGATGGCTCCCACCAGGTTTTCTGGCACTGCGATTTCGACCACTTCCTTTGCTCCTTCTGCTAGCTTCTCAGTGGCCAGTAGAGATGATGCAACCAGGGGTGATGCAGCACTTAAGTAGCCGTTGGTGGCCCCTGTAGCAGCAGCCAGGGATCCCAGGGAAAAGCCTCCGAGGCCGGCTGCTGGGTGAGCTGCGCTGGTGGATGCATCGCTGGCGTAGGATGCTAACAAATTAGCTGCAGCGGCGGCTGCTGGGTTAGCGTTAGCTGCTACAGCAGCTAACACCCCTGAGGCTGCAGCGGGGTTCAGCCCCAGGCCCAGGGAGTTGGTGTTGTAGCCATAGCTGGCCAGAGTGTTGAGGGCAGAGGTGATGGCCAGCAGGTCATTGCCTGAGAGGCTGGACATGGTGGTTGGGAAGGCTCCGACCCCTGCCAGGCCAGCCTGGCCAAGCAGAGAGGAGGCCGTGGCTGCTGCAGCGGCTGCCGCAGCCGGCATGACCTCAGTCGAGTTGGCGTATGGGGAACCGGTGGGGTTGGAGTTGGCGACTGGCCCTGTGATGTTGGAGTAGGAGATGTTGAGGCAGGAGGAGCTCTGCGGGTCCTCCTGGATCTTCTGGACGATGATCTCCACAGCCTTGCGGTTTTGTTCAGGCTCTCCGCTGATGGTGACCACGCGCTCCTGCAGGTTGATGCCCTCTGGCTTTTGGGATAGCTGGACCCACGCCCCGGACTGCTCCATCACCGCTTTGACTGTAGCTCCCCCTTTACCGATGATCAACCCCGCCGTGCTGTTGGGGACGATTAGCTTGGCCTGGTGAGAGGGACAGGGAGGATGGAGGAAAAGAGGAAATAAAGAGAAAAAAATCCTATTATTACTGTGTGACAGAAGTTTTATCATAGCCAACAGAGACTGCACGAAATATAATCAAGCACCTGTGAAATTACCTGACCATCAAAACACAAATGAGAGATGTGTTCCTTTATTGACTGGACAATTAAATCCACTAAAGTCATGAAGGGAAGATGTAGAGACGGAGCAGAGGCAGGGTAAAGTGAATCTTTCTAAACCGGTGTAACAGAGAGCTGTGCCTAATGTTTTCTATACAAAACGAAGGAGAAATGTGCGATGGAACCTACTGATGAAAAATCAATCGTTTTGTCAGCTGAAACACGGTGAAAGAGTGCACACATCTTTCAGCTCAAGCGTCGACTTTAAAGGCAAGGTCAGCGCTGAAAGGGACTTTTTCAAGAACTGCATTTCAGAAGTGTCCTCCAGAAGGACGGGAGACAAAAAGAGCCAAAGAAAAGACGCAGAGAGACTCAGAACTGTGTTTGAATACAGAGACAGTGAGGAGGAGAGAGTTCCTGATGTACTGTGTGTGTGTGTAATGATGTCCTGAGGAAGAAAGAGCTGAGACAGACACACATCATTGACCACCACCTGAACACATAACAAGTAAAGACTTTCTTTTTTTGTACGTAACAGAGAGAAAATAGAAGGAGATACAATACAGTGAGTATAGGTGAGAGAACAGGAGACAAAGAGGTAGAGCGAGGTAACAGAGTGGGAGGGAAGGATGGATGGGGGGAGGAGGAGGAGGAGGGGGGAGTCTAAAGAGGCTACTTGTGTGAAAAAAAATAACATTGACTCCCAGGGGTCAGCGTTGCCATGGAAACCCAGCTCCAGCATTCAAAGGGTAGTGAAAGGGAGTGAGGCGATGGCACACACAGATGCACACTCTCTCTCCGTGTCCACACACACACACACACACACACACACACTGCTCATTATGTTTTGTTTCACAGATATGCATCTACACATGGTGTGTTGTTGTTACGGTACCGTTGGTCATGATATTTAACACCATGTAATGTTCCAGCATCAGTTCATTTAAAGTGATTCTAATGAAACGTTTCCATCCAAGCACACAAGCTAATGATGTTTCTGATTAATCTGTGGATTTTACAGTGAATCTGTTTAATGTTTACTCTTTGTTTATCTGATCAACAGTTTAAAATGGAAAGAGGTTCTGTTTACAATGAAAACACAAAAAGCTGCAAATCCTCACATTCCAGAAGCTGGAATTTTTTTTTTTTTTAATAAATAATTAATTGATTGATTAATTAATTTATGACACAGAGTTTAAATGTTAACTTTGCCCAGCTGTCCAATGAGGAACCAATGTATGAAACATTTTAATATCGTTATTATTGTTATTATAAGCATGCACACATTTCTGTGCATCACATGACAACACTTCTCTTACTTTCTCTTTAAATCATAGGTTGAACATCATTTTGTACTGAGTGGAACAGTGATCTGTTTGGGTTCGGTGATGAACCATCACTGCTCCTCTGAGTGAGGCCGTCAATAATCAGTGTGTGTGTGTGTGTGTGTGTGTGTGTGTGTGAATGCCACCGATTCCACGGTCTGCACAGCGACTCTCAGCAAAGCTACCGCAGCTATCTGCCTGTCTGAACCGCGAATATTCATATAGAGAGCAGAAAGATAGAGTGTGGGCTGGAGGAGCAGGAGGAGGGAGGGCTGAAGAGATAAAAAGACTCGGCCTTGATAAAAAAAAAAGAAAAAAAAGAGGACGATAAGATGAAAGTCAGAGAGGGAGGGAGTGATCGATTCAACAAACAGAGAAAAGAAGTGATGCACAATTTTTGTGCTTTCTGTCTTTTCATGCAGAGAAACAAAGAAAGAGGGAAGAAAGAAAAGGAAAAGAAAAATCCAGAGTGAGAAGGTTCAAATCAACGTACAATAGCAAAATGTGAAGGCCATTCCAATTACGTTCCCTGCCTCACCCTCTGCTTTATCCTCCCTCCTCCCTCCCCCTCGCTGCGGTTTTAAACCGAACATCTCAGACTCGGTGCGGCGGCGTGTTTCCACGCTGCATCCCGCGGCTTGCTCTCTGCGCTGCAGCTCTCCGTGAGGCGAAAGATGAATTTACATAGAAATAGAAAATTAGGGAGGAAGCCGATAATACGAGCGACTTCAAACGTGTAGACAGCGTCACATATTCAGTCCTCACTGCTTCAAGTTGAATATTAGAGAATTATCTTTCCCCCGTGAGTGTTTGTTTGTGAGCCGTGTCTGTGTCTCTTTGTGGGATTAACAGGTGGGATCTCTTTCCCTTTTGTTCATTCGTCTTTCCTTTCAGAACAATAAAGTCCGTGTTCCGTTTCTATTGATTGTTGGGTTGTTACCGTGAGGCACGTTGTCTACCGTTACCGTGTCTGTTTCCGTCCCGCTGCTGTCAGAGGCCCTGCTGCAGTCTGCTGCCCTGTGCAGGTGAATGCGGAGAGCAAAGTGTGAGCGCCGCTGGGGCTGAGTGTCGAGCTCTGAGGCTCTTTGCTCAACTTACCTTTAACAGCTGAAAGCACTTAGGGCTGGGCTGTATGGTGGAAATCATTACCATCATGTTGACAAGAACGATTTATAGAATCATATTATTATATTTAATTTCTACCATAAAATTCAAACCTGTTCATGAGACCAAACTGATCAAACCTGTTAAACTAAGCTGTTCACTGCTGATGTCATTTATTCAGTTGGAATGGGAAATTTTGTAAAATGAAAATAAATGATGGTCCGACCATCACAACACGATGCCACTGAAACAATGAGCTCATTCCTCTCCACAGTCTCTTATCATTTCACAGGTCTCTCACAGGTGATACATACAACTGAAGCTCCATCTAATTATAAATCATTGTTTTGTATTTGATAATCTGATCCATGTTTTTCAGTCTGCACAGTAAACTGGTGATGAAAGGCACATTTATTAACTTTTGTGCGTCTGGTCCCTGTTGTTCGGATACTAGCTCGCCTCTCCACCAAACTTCATTAAAAAGCTGCACATTTTTAATTTATCCTGCCAACAGACAAATCATACCTCTGTACATCCTTCACTCCTGCTAACACAGTAGAAACTACCAGTGAACGCTGGATGATGGCTGACGACCGGTTTAACACACACTGTTTTGCCCTCCTCTGTCTGAATGAACGGGGAACATTCACACTATTTACTAAAAATATGTGAACCAGTCATTTTTGGCTGTCATGTGGATAAAAGCCTCCAACAGACAGAGACATTCATACAGAGACTCCTCTTTCCACCTCAGTCCATTCTGTGTTTCCAGCAGAACATCAGTTCCAACTGGAAAAGCTTTGCCAACAAAAATATCACTCTTTAGTGACTGTCACTGTCTTAAATTTCATTTGGAAGTCTAATTCTGCATCTGAAAATGTTCCAGCACATTTTTGTTCAAGTGGCAGCACTTTCACAATGGATGCGAATGCGGTGAGGAGATGAGCGGGCGGAGGGGGGTAAAAATGAAGACAAGGGATGAAAGAAGTAAGTGACAAGCAGCGAGAGAGCGAGGGAGGGAGCCGAAAAGATGTTACCCATGAACCCTTTCATCCTCTGCACTCTGCACTGAAACATCCTCTCTCTCTTTTCACACACACACACACACGCACAGTGTTGGTGTGGAAGTGGGAGGATAAACAGTGGCGTACAGCGATGTCTGATCCCTCCTGGCGCTAATGATCACATCTACCATCTTTATATCCAACTGATTCTCTGCTAATGAGGTTCTCCATTCGCCTCCACTCCTCCTCCGCCTGCTCTGCTCTCTTTCCTCACTTTTCTCTTTTTCCATATTGTCGTTTTTCTCTCCTTCCATCTGGTTTTTGCAGTTTATAGACCTTTCATTCCGTATATGGTTTTTCAAATCTACTCTTTCTGTCTTTCCTCATCTGGTGCATCGGAACGTTTTCCTGCTGCAAATCTTCCAGTGTATTTTACTTCTATGTTCAATAAACCAAACCTCTTCTTACAAGGTCAAACACACACCCTTCCACACACACAGGCACGCACACGCACACGCACACGCACACACACACACACACACACACACGCACACACACACAGCCCTTTCCCAATCTCAAGGGCGTTTTAATGTGAAATCATCATCTTCGTCCTGGTTTTATTTAGCTGACGCTGTTGGTTCGACTCGCTCTAATGGCCGACTCAGCCGCGCAGCCTCCTACCTTCCCACAATCCTCTGCTCCCAGCACCTTTCTGCAGCGCTGCCACAAAGAAGAAGATTATGTGACAGTTGGCAGCATGCAGGCAGTCGCTCCTACAGTGACGGCTCTTTTGTGGGTTTTTTTCGTTCCCTCAGCTGCTGGTTTAAGTTTTTTTTGTGACGTTTTCAGTTTTTTCTGTGCTCGCTTATCTCTGGTGTCTCCCTGTTTTTTCTCCTTGAAGAGTTTTATATCTGTAGGAAGAAACTTTTCCACAGAGGAGAGGAGGGGAGAGGAGGGGAGAGGAGAGGAGAGGAGAGGAGAGGAGGGGGGGTTTGGCGTCCTTCCAGTTGCCGATTAGAACGTCCTGTTGCTGCAGCTGCTGGGCAGAGGTCAAAGGTCAAAGCCAATCTCCTGTTCATGAATACACTCAGGCAAACAGTGTGAAGGAGCAAGGATGGGAAGTGTTGACTTCAGCAGGGATGCCGACTTTGCAGATAAACACAAATCAATGTCAGCAGCAGGGTGGGGTGATTTGATTCAGGAACAACTTGGAACCAGTTCAGGGTTTGACTGCTGCAGGCTTGTGAAGGCCAAAACTGTCACACTGCTAACAGCTCATACTTTGAGCCAACAGTTTTTAAATATGACAAATTTTACAATAAAAAAAGACACGACATTTAGGCCGCCGTGGGACACTAAAGGCTGAGACTAAAGAATCGTTTTGGGACGTTGTCAGGGCGCAGAGATGAAAATGATTTTGCAGGAGCCTGGATCAGCATTTAACCACTCCAATCTGTAAAGCTAATTTTTACAAAATCCTAAAGACATCGGTGCAGATTGTCGCCATCGTCTGTCAGAGAAAGTTTAATCCCTTGTAGGCAGAGTTTCTCTCTCCATCTACTTCTGTGACTTTTCTACTCTTCACTCTATAACTACAACCTCCTCCCTGCACTCTGCAGCTGAGATGCAGAACCTCATGCTCCCTCTCCCAGACCTCTGTTAGTCCATCTTAAAACTGTTAACACATTATTTCTAAAGCCGAGCTCCTTTCACACTGTTTCTCCTTTTTTTATTGTCTTCATGTCGAGAAGCAACAGATGCGACTACAGACTGCACAGCAAAAACCAGAAAGCTTCAAAAATAAGGGAAAATCTTCCAGGTGAAATATGTTTTCAAAATGTGCGTGTGTGTATGCGTCTGCATGTGTGTGTGTGTGTGTGTGAACAGGTCACTGAAGCATGGAGATCAGAGAGAACAATGTCTCATTTAACAAACGACAAAACAAGCAAACTGTTAACAACAGTGACAAGACACACACACACACGCACCATCACACACACACCATCACACACGCACCATCACACACGCACCATCACACACACACACACCGTGCAGTGGTAGTTTGTTAACGTTGACCTACAGACGTATTAACACACAGCTTCATCACACAGCTGTGACCTGATTTTACAAAACCAAAATCTGAGCAGGGAATAAACAACACTCGCTAAAACGCTGACAAACGTTTTTCCATTCACGCAGAGATGGAGGTATTTCAGAGGGTGAAGCATTATGTGATGAACAGCAATCAAAATGCATAATTAATGGCACAGTTCTCTCTAACATCTGCAGAGACGTCAGAGCTGGTTATTGGCCTTTAGTTTAAAATGTGGCTGTAAATCCATGAATACAGTCAAACTGCCTGTAAATACGAAGGATGCTTACTCAATAATTCAAAGGTTTGCTTTGGCAGACAGAAAAAATACGTCCCACGGCTAAATATTTTTGACCGCGCGGAATAATCTTTGCTAAGCAACATTTTGTGTGTCTAACTCTTCCTGTAGACAAACTGCACATTAACACACGTCCTTGTAATCATGTAAATACATTTTTCCAATTATATTGTCATTTTATTGTGGTGACGTGTCTAAAAACGTTTTCTCCTATTGGGTCAAAGCAACACAACTCTGTAACCTGTTCCACAGCAGTTAATTAATAATTTGGTAAAAACTCTCTGTCTTCTCTCCCCCCTTCTTTCTCGCTCTTCTTTCCCTCCCTTTTCTCCGTCTCTCATCACTCTTTCATCCCTTGTCTTCACATTCTTTCCTTCCTTTCTTCTTCTGTCTCTCTCTACGTTCAGAGCTGTCATGGCGGTAATGATGAGTCGTCTTCTTGTCCAGACTCTTTGTCACGTTCCATCCAGGCCACGAGGCCCTGTCAGCGTTGTCATTAAAGGGCAAACGCACAAACGCACACATGCACATGCAAAGGTGGACACACACACATGCAAAGGTGGACACACACACGGAGCCGCAGTTTTGCTTGTAGTCATGAGAATAATGTGAATACGATCCATCACAGGCAAAGACAGAAAAACAGTTAAACACACCAAACAATACACACACACGATCTCTGAGATGGACACACACACACACACGTACACGCACAGTGTGTACAGTGGAGGACAGAGGACAACTGTTGAGGCTGCTGACGTTTGAACTTTGAAGTCTTAAGCAGGGACTTCGGCTTAATCTTCCTCCTCCTGATCCACAGGCTTAGTCGCCTCTCTCTCCTCCACTCTGCCTCTACCTCGCTCGCTCTCTCTGCCTCTCCCTCTTCACCCTTTCTGTCTCGATCCATCTGTGTCATCCTTCTTTTTCCATCTCTCTCTCCGTCTTTCAGCTTTCATTCTCTGGCTCATCCAGGAGCACAGAAACCCCCCTGCAGGTTAAAAATAACTGCAGGACAGAAGAGTCAGGCGGCAGTGACTGACAGCGAGGGAACACGGTGTTAGCTGTACACACACACACGCACACGCACGTGCACACACACACACACACACGCACACGCACACACACACACACACACACACACACACACACACACACACACACACACAGTGCTTATACCACGGGCTTTAACTTGTATACACTCAAAGATTTCACAGCTTTCTCTGACTCCTTAACCAACACGTCTGTCCCACATATGAACACACACATACACATATAATATGTAACGTATACACAGAGACACACATGGGAAGAGTTAGGGTCGCCTTTATGTTTAGGTTGCTTTTGTTTAATGACTTTTCCTGCCATCATGTGTATGTATCAGTCCATATATGCACATACACACAACATGTATAACTGTTAACTGTATGAGAAACTGGCTGAAAAGCAAAAACAAAATGCATTTGTGTTGCAATAATTGGTGATAATATAACTGGTGGACGCATTAAAAATGTTTTTGTAAATAACAGCTAATGCCTTAATGAAAGACTTTCAGCTGCCACTTCAGGCCATGAATCATGCCTCTGTGTGTTTCCTCTAACCAGCTGAACCCTCCTCTGGCTCCATCGTTACATCCATGTTGTGCAGCCATGACTTCTTCAAACCCACAAAATGTTAATGGAGGGCCCTAAAGTTTCCAAAGATACCAGAGATGTCCAGCTGAATTCTGGGGAATGAGCACAGACCATAAATTGATGCATAATAAATCTTGAATTTTTCCACTTGACGCTGAGTGTAAAGTAAAGATCATGTGTTATAACTTCAGTGAGGTGCGAGAACAGGCGCATATAGAATATTTTCCTCTTTAAAGGGATTTAAAGAGGATGCTTGAACAGCAGGATAATTATTCCTGGATGTCGTGCTGTCTGTTACAGTAATCCTTCACAACTCTCTCGTCTTCACTTTTTCTTCTCCAGATTTATGAGCTGTCACTGGATTATTCCCGTCGGGTGGAAAGAAGAATTATGTGATTATTTTTTGTTTTTACTTTTTGAAGTCACTGATGATCACCGACACGCAGCCATCCATCATCACACTTATCATACGCAAAGCGAACAATTTAAAAAGGCTCCATTACAACTAAAAGTCCTGCGTTTATAACTGTACTTCAGAACTATAGCTCAGAACTATAATCAGCAAAATAAATCTGTTTAATCTGTTTTGTGTTAGTGAAATTATAAAGCAAGTTAAGAGTGTGGCTTTGGACCACCCGGAGATCGAAGGGTCACTGGTTCGATTCCTCGACCAAGCACAACAGATATGGGTGGTGGTCACAGTTTAACAGTAAAAATGTCAACTAATAGTATATGATGAGAAACAGATCTGAGAAACTAATCTACAAACATCAACTTCCCGACCTCCTAATACTGACTGTAAATATACACTAATGGAATCTGTAGGACAGTGTGTTGAATATTAACATGCAGGAGACATGAGGGGGAGGAGTGATTGGTGTGATAATGAATCAAATCCCCCTCAGACGCATTAGAAGATCATACCTGATGATCATTTTAATCCTCCTCCACACAACAGAACAGCTTCAGTCTGCTGCTGTGTGTGAGCTGCTGTTTGACCGGGGTGGGAGTGGGAGTGGGGGGGGGGGGGTGGGGGTGGGGAGGGGGGGGGGGGGTGCGGTGGGGGACGGGGGGGTGAACTACAGTTTCCAGAACAGAATAACATCATCTGCAGTGTCAAAGGTACATACAGCAACACTAAGCTCTTGTCGGGAAGGCCATGAGCTTCTTCGACTCGAAGTAAGGTGCTGCAGGTAAAAAGTTTGTATATTAAAATCCCTCGATGAGTTTGTGTAACGAGCTGTCAGATAATGTAATGTCTCATCTCTCTTTCTTTCTTCCTTCTGTTTCCCCTTTGTGTCCTTTGCGTTTACCTCCTCTCCTCTGTCCAGCAGCCAAGAAAAAGAAAGACCAAAAACACTGTAAAACCTCCGTCGTAATGTTTTTTCCTCCTCCCTTTTTTTTCCCCTCCACACAGACGTGTCTCAGAGAAAGTCACGTCACATATGAGCGTGTGGTGTTCACATGTTCAAAACAGAGCAGTAAAATATGAATTACAGCAGAGTTAGTGTAACGCACACACTCAGTCATCACTGTTTGGAGCAGATAAGAGACACAGAGAGGGAGTGTGTGTGTGTGTGTGTGTGCACGTGTGTGTGTGTGTGCGTGTGTGTGTGTGTGTGTTATCCTGCTGAATCAGCAGCGAGGCTGCAGATCACAGGATCTGAATGTTACATAATAATGTAAGAAAGCATCGTACTGTAAAATGCTGCTCATATCTTCACTGAACAACTGAACTGAGTTTCAGTTGTTTATAACTTTAATCACTCAGATGTTCAGAGCTGAACCCAAATGGTTTGATACGAGATTTGAAAGGATTCAGATTCGATCCTGTTCATTTATTCCTCCATTCATGATCAGCAGCAACATCGCAGGACTCCTCCGGCCCGTTGGCTGAAGCTGAATTATTTCTATCTGAGCTCAGAGTCTTACACTCCCACCTCTTCATCATCTGACACAAAGTGAGCCACACTTGTTTTCCTGACATTTATGGAGAACTTCCTGTGTAGGGAGGCAATAACAGGAAGAAGGAAACAGGTGTTCATGCTAAAGGTGAAAGGTTACAGGAAACGGCTTCTCTCTCCCGTAGGAGGCGGCTGGAGGGAGCAGCAGTGTGTGTGTGTGTGTGTGCTGCTGTAGTTTTCAGTCTGAATAAAGGCTGGTTCGGGTCAGCCCAGACCAAAAATAGTCCCAGAATAAAACCACAACAAAAGCACAGGCCTTTTACAGCTGATCTCACAGGGACGCAGCTCCTGCTCTGCAGCTCACTTCCAAACACCATAATGAAACAGTAACAGCCACCAGGGCACGTTTCACTGTCAATATGAACGCTATACTGATGCAGTAAGTGGGTGATGCTTCACTACATTACACGTAAACACAATATGGGAGGTCTCCAGAGTGCTTTGGCTCTTACGTAACGATCGCTGATGTTTACGTGCTGCTGCCTGGGAAGTTTTCTGCAAACACTGAGTTTATAGAGCATCAGAAAAACCTGAACTTAGGGTGTAGAGGGACGTAGTTAATTGGTTGCCTCCATCTCCAAACACACTTCTCCTTCAGCCTGAATATCTGCATTAGCTTTAAAAATCAGTCAGCTGTGGAGAGTTTTATTCTAGTTTGACTTCACTTTAAGATGCAGTCAGCTCCTGGTCCCATCAGAGGAACAGTAATCAATAATAATCAATAATCAGGTACAAACACCTCGAATTAGTTTAGACTAATAAATACTATGATACTGTGTGTGGCATTAGTGTTTTCAGTGAATATTATTTACTTGTGTATCAGTCATTATAAAATAAAAATAAATAAATTCTTAACAATCAGAATGACAGGTTAACAGTGCATTATGGGAGATTATCATCAGTCCTATCTGAAATGTTGTAAATACAATGTCTTACGTGGTTTAAAGCACTAAAATCATTTGTTTACATTTTGCACATCAGTCAGTTTGTGTCAGTCTGTTTTTCGAGAGCCCTCATCGCCCTCTACAAACATCAGAGCGTGCTGCAGTGTGAACGGGGGTGTGATGATGCTTTACAAGTGTGCGCTTAAGAGGCCGAAACAAAAGCAAACTCTGAAAAATCAAAGTCATAAAAATCCCTCAGTAAATCCTCCTCGGCCATATGTCCTGTCAGACCTCGTTAGAACGAATTCATTCGGCTCATAAATCATCTCCTTCACTGGTCTGCCGTCCTGAAACTCGGCGTGTCGTCTGTCGGTGTCGTTGCTGCTCTGTTTTTCTTTCTATCAGCAGCTGCTTCGTCCAGCAAAGCCCTCCGTCACCGCAGCTGTCGGCTAACAAGAGTTCAGATCAGCTTCCAGCTTTCAGTCACCCACTCAGCCGGCCTGACTCTGGTTCTTGGCTCTGTTTGTTCCCCTTCTCTCTCTCTGTCTATCTATCTTTATGTCATCTTCCTCCACGCTTTTCTGTTTCTCCCTCTTCCTGCCAGTCTCTCCCTTCAAATGTGTCTCCCCTCTCTGTTGCGCCCTTTTCTCTCTCATCCAATCCCAGGGGTTACCCAGTAATGCCAGCACCACCTGTTACAGCAGCCCGGCTCTGACAAGAAGACGACATTTTATCCACAACCAGAAATAGCAGACATTCAACGGCTGCACTGCACTGGACACCAATTCATCTTTCATAAGCACACATGAGTATGAGGGTGTGTATGTCAACATATGTGTGTGTGTGTGTGTGTGTGTGTGTGTGTGTTTTCATCTGAGCTCCATTCATCAAAGAGAGTTTGTGTTGTTTTGGGTACAAAGACGTTTCCACATTGACAGTGATGCTTTTAAACCCCCATGAGGTCTACAAGACGTCTTAACTTACCAGTAGACCACTGACCTTAAGTGTGTGTGTGTGTGTGTTGTGTATGAGTGTGAGTGTGTGTGACTGTGTGTGTGTGTGTGTGTGTGTGTGTGTGTGTGTGTGTGTGTGTGTGTGTGTGTGTGTGTGTGTGTGTGTGTGTGCGACTGTGTGTGTGTGTTGGGGGTACTGTGTTTCTATTGAAAATATAAATATAATTACTTTTATATTCATTTTTCCTTTTGTTCCAGCTTTAAACAGAAATGGTGGAAATGTTAAGAGCAAAAATATTTTTAACAACCTTCTGGTGTGCGACAGAAAATTCTCGTCATGTCAGCAGCTCCATCTGATCGTTTGTGTTCAACACATTTGTTCAGCACAAGCTAATTTAAGTACTTGTACAAGATCCTTTGAGTTCAGACATAAGTTCACACTCAGCTGTGTCTAACCAACGTCCTCCACACACTTCACCATGAGTTACAAAACACATTTTATTCTGCTTTACAATGTCACAGTAACTGTCAGCAACACATTACGGTTTTTTTTATACTTTCATTTTTGCTCAAATTTAAATTTTGGTTTAACGAACTGTGTTCAAACGGTGGAGGTCTCCGGGTGTCCGGCAGTGTTGCACAGGCTATTTTCGGGTGGGGGGGTGGGGGGGTGTTTCTGTGTGTCGTCGAATGCAGCACAAACCCATTTAGTCGCCTCCCTGACATGGTATAAATAGCTTAAAGAGCGACAGGGGGATTCGCCTTCTATTATAAGTGTCTAAATATCAGCAGCTATTAGCCTGCTCGTCTCCCCGCGGCTGCTCGCCTCGTCCAAAACAACATTACTCAGCTGTCAGTCAGCCGCAGGCTCAGATGCTCATGATGCAGAAGAGACAAACTTCATATGAAACACACACACACACACACATTAACTCTGTGCAGGTGGAACAGGTGAGGCTGGTACTAAAGGAACACACAACACACATCAGCTTAGAACAAAGACGGAAACAGCGGCCTGACTCCGCCTCTCACACCCTGAGAGAAAAACTGAAGCTTAAAAGCGACAGTTCACTGTTTTGTGTGCTGCAGTATTTTTTTTTTTTTTTTTTAGCTCTGAGCAATAACTTCCTGCAGTCTCCACTGGTTGCCTGGCAACTGCAACCTGAGTCTGGTGTGGAAAAACTTGACTGACCTCAAACCCATCTAACACCTTTGGGATGAACCGCAGCGCTGCCAGGCCTCATCACCCGACATCAGCGGCCGACCTCACTCAGACTCCCCTGGCTCAGTGCACTTTTTGGTACTAACATCAGAACAAGACATCGTATGTGCAGACAGCACTGTTATCTGTGTGTGTGTGTGTGTGTGCGTGCGTGCGTGTGTGTGCGTGCGTGTGTGCGTCTGTGCGTGTGTATGTGTGTGTGTGTGTGGGCTTGAGGACTGAGTGTAGGTTAGTAAGTGTATGTTGATTAATTATACATAAAACTCTCTTCATAACTGCACCTTAGAATTGTGTGCTCAGCAAAAAGAAACCTAATCTCTGAGGACTCTGTGTGTGTGTGTGTGTGTGTGTGTGTGTGTGTGTGTGTGTGTGCGTGTGTGTACAAGTCTGATAACTACAATCATTCAAAACTATAAAGGCGTAGCGCTCGTCTCCTTCCTTCGCCCCCAAATTCTGCTTATGTCAGAGGATGAGAAACTGCAGCAGGGAAAACAGACGCATCTCCACTGCACCAGCAGCTCAGAGACGCGGAGGAGAAACACGAATCTTCTGGGAACATTTTTAAAAATGAAATTTAGTTTTTTCCTCAGGAGATGTTGCCATCCTTTCACTTCTTCATTCTGATTACTGCGAATCTGTGTTTACAGGTTCTTTAACGTTTTTTCAAAACTAGTTTAAGCTTTTTAGTGTGAACATATTTTTTAAAGCCACTGCATTTGGTGTGTGTGTGTGTGCGTGTGTGTGTGCGTACGCCTGGTAGAATGCACCGGCTGGCAGGCCTGAACAGTCAATAGATGGAAACAATGTCAGACCTGACTAATCAATAGGGAGCAATCATGAAGAGAGAATGATGATAATCACTTAAACAGATTGGGATCATAATCAATGGCCGCAGTAATTGTCTTCCATTACACAGCTGGTACTGGTGCTCGCATTTAGTTGTACAATCAGCAGCGGAACGAGCTTCATGTGAACGACTGAAATTTAAGTTTCTTAGTTACGTTTCTGCCAATGTGCTGAAACACAAAGATCCTGGAAGAAGGAAAAACTTTGTGAAATTATTATAATCAATTATTATTATTAAAAGCTAATATTTAAAGGACTTCAGCTCACTATAATGTGAATGATTACATTACATGGCCAAACAGTGGATCTAACCAGAGACACTCAGATGAATGAAAGTTGGAATAAAATAGATTTTACCTCTTCTCGTGAGATGATTGTGACAATGTGATTTATTCTTGATAGATATCTTTTCAAAACTTTATTGATCAGTCTCTTCCAATGTGATTACTGATGTGTATAAAAAGGAATAAAAAGTGTCTGAAAACAAAGTGATTCCCACTTTATGGGCAGCAGTGTAGATGTATTAACTTTATAGAAATTTAATAATGTCTTACTTCCCTTTCTTTTCTCTGTCTCTCAGTGCATTATCTTTGATCTAGTGTCTGGTTTTACTCCAAAATGCAGAGGAGCTGTGGGATTTTGTTTGTTTGTTGCCTAAGAGGCAAAATCAGGGACAACAACAGTGTTTTGGAAAGTGAGGGGGATCCCAGTCAAAATGGTGTCTTTGGCCACCCTATGGACAGAACATGCTACTGCAAACAGTGACGTTAAAGGAAACAGAGTTTTTAAGGAGCATAAAAATGTCCTGACTGTTCGGAGGCTGATTAACCAACAAACACGTCAACAGCTGTGATCCCAGGGCAGAAGCTTCTGTCAGTGAGTCTTTTCTTATGATAACACAACACTGTAACATAAACATCTTGCATATTGTGAGGTGACATCAACAATTCAACAACTCAACAACTCAACAACTCAACCTCTGACCCCGAACATCTTAACCGCTGGTCCCAGGAAAGGTGGAATCCTACAGGAAGTCAGAGGAATGTAAACGCTGAAGTGTCGTGTTCTTCATTAAGCCACTCACACAAAATGGGTTGTGTGTGTGTCACACTTCACACACTGCATCCTGTGTCAGTGCGTCTCATCTCTTTCCCCTCACTCTCTTTTCCGTTTCCTCCATCTTTCCCCTCTTTCTCTCTCCTTCCTCCCCTTATTTGAAAATTTTCCCTTCTTCTCTCTCTTCCTTCTTCCTCCCTTGTTTGTCATTTTTCTCTTTTTTTTTGCCTCATTCAGCTTCACTCAAACAGAAAATCACAACTCGACCACAGACACAGACACAGACACAGACACAGACAGACACACACACACACACACACACACACACACACACGAATGCTCTGGGTTTCCTGGCATAGACCAGAACACAATAGAAGAGACAGTGAGACGGACCTGTTTGACGCGGTCTGGGTTGACGGTGGTCTGTGGCTGCAGGATGCTGACCGGCTCTGTCTTCTGGGTGCTCTGAGGCATCTCCCTCACCTTCTCAGCGATGAAGTCGTGGACACCGTTCAGTGCCTCCACTGTCCCCTGGATGAGACACACCCGCTCTGTCGTCCCTGGACACACACACATAGACAGAGTTGGTCAGGGCAACAGTACTCCGAAGAAAAAAAAAAAAAAAGAGGAAACAACAATGCAAATCAGCATTTTTTCATCAGCCGCTGAAAAGATTTTCAAATAAGTGTTTGTAAAGTCTTTTGTAGCTTATTGAATTTTATTACTGTTCTTAGTTTGTGTAGCTTTGATGAGTGAACGTGTTTCCTGTGGGGACACATGCAGTGGAAGCTGGCAGCAGTTCACAAAATCTGAGCTGCAGTGACCGAAGTTATTCCTCATCGTTTATTTCCATCACACTTTCATACATCTCTACTTTAACAATGTGCCAACTTTTCCACAAAACCAGGTTTTTATATAAAAAAAATATATATAAATATATATTTAGAGAGAGAGACAGAGAGACAGAGACAGAGAGACAGAGAGAGACAGAGAGAGACAGAGAGATTTTTAAAAATAGCAGCTGGTTTCATATTCTTAAGAACATTAAAAACAACAACAACAGAAAAAAAACGTTTCCACAGGTGGGAGGAAACTCATAGAGAGCAGGTGAAAGCTGGGTGTTGTGCAGGATATAGTGTTGCAATTCTGACTTAAGACTTAAGAATTTTCTCTTTTCATCATTTCTTTGTGCAGCTGAATGAAAATGAATCCGACTCTCATACTGCTTTTCAAAAAAATAACAACTACGAGATAAACAGTTTACGCTTGTTTCCAAGACGTCAAAATTAATTCCCTGGTCATACGAAAAATAAAACACACTGCGATGATTTCCAGACTTCTGCTTCAGTTTGGGCCGAACGTGTACGTAAGCATTAGAAGTTGTACCTTCAAGATTTATATCAGCTCCAAACAAACTGGCTAACGTCTGTTCCACAAATCAAAAAGCTGTGGAGGTGCAGAGGGTTTTCGCTCCACTACTTCAGCAGGAGAAACTGGGATTTATGTTCACTTAAAAAATCAAAACGCAGCAGAACACATGCAGGAAATATAGTATAAGAAAGACATGAAAGAAAAACGAAATGTTTGCATTTGCTAGTTCATGTTGTATGTGCCTACACACTGTATGTCACAGCTTATGCACTTCCTCTGTTTCTCCCAGGAATGTGTGACCAAACACTCAGTGTTTACAAGATGAGAAACTCTGCAACTGAATTGTGATCAAGAGGAAATCAGATCTTCATAAACAGAGCAGTCTGTTGTAGCACAGTGACACATTTTTTGGTGTTTTGTGTTTTGCTATTCTCTACACAAGCATATTTAAAATGAAGCACTGAGAAAGAGGTCTTAGTGCCTGTTTGAAAGCACAGTAGGAATCACGGTCCCTTCTATACAAAGTCCCCTGATTTGCTGGACCAAAAGTAACTGGTATTTCATAAATTAATAAAATTAACATAACAAGTTCCAGGCTACAAACACTTCACTGTTCACTCAAAGTGCATGTGAACACGCTGAACACCTTTAACTACTGTACAAGACTGAACTCTGTTACAAAACAGTTTTCTGTGCATTTTTCCATTAGTTCCAGGCGGCAACTGTTTTCCATTTATTTTCCAACAGTATGAAAATCAGTGAGAAAACGTTTGAAACTCTTTTACTTGTAATCCATCACAGTCCAACATCAGGTCTGTATTTATTTTTTTTTTATCAAGGTTATATCATCATTGTGTGGTAATGCAGTTTAAGAGGAAATTGAATTAAAAAGTCTGTTCTGCATTAGCTAGTAAAACTAATTATTTGTGAAAAGGAATTGTAAAAAAGTTTCGTGGCAAAAAACAAAAATTCAGCTGCGATTTTAACTGCGACGGTTTACACAACTCCAGCAGCTTCAGGAGTGTGCTCATTTATTTTCTTTCTTTATATAAGTGAACAAAACCACGAGCTGCCTGGAGCGGCAAGAAAAACTGCCCCAATTCCGAAACACAACAGTTTGCTAAATCATTAGCTGTGAAGTAAAATATATGTGACTTGTGGTAAATAGACGTGGTCTGTAACAGCTGCAAATCAGCGCTTTGACCTCAGAGTCAGAGTCTCGTGCCAAAACAATCACAAACTCATCGCCGCCCCAACACTTTCTGATTCCTCTGCATGTGAACGTTTGCAGGTTGATGCTCCAATAGAATAAATACATCAACAGACAGACAGACAGACAGGCAGGCAGGCAGGCAGACAGACAGGCAGGCAGGCAGGCAGACAGACAGGCAGGCAGGCAGACAGACAGAGACAGACAGACAGACAGACAGACAGGCAGGCAGGCAGGCAGACAGACAGAGACAGACAGAGACAGACAGACAGACAGACAGAGGGTGTAACACTGGAGAATCTAGGCCAACGCAAAGCCTCTCAGTCTGACTCTGTCTCAACAACACACTGAAAGTAAATCTCTCTTTGCCTCTCTCTCTCTCTCTCTCTCATCCTTTCAGCATTTATTGTCTCTCTCTTCTCTTTCCTTTCCCTCTTCCACACTCTCTCCCTTCACCCCCCTCTAACTTGCTTTATCTCCCTTTCATTTCCCCCAATTCCTCCTCTTCCATCTCTCCCTCTTTCTCTCTCTCTCTCCCTTGACTCTAGTGTTTAGTGGGATCCACTCTTATCTCGGCCCAGCAGCATGTCAGTTAGTGCTTCCCGTCTCCTCCCTCTCCCTGCATTGTTGGACTGGCTCGGTTTGGCCTGGCCCGGCCCTCTGTGGCTGCACTGGGAACAGAGGGGTTTGAGGGAATGAGGGATAAAAGCCTCTGTATGTGTCTGTGTGGGGGCTGGGAACTGATGGTACATCATGGTGTGAGAGCAGAGAGATCAAGAGAGCAAATTTAAAAAGTTTTTTTTTTTTTTAAATTTAATTTAAGGCCAATTTAGTTAATAAAATTCAGAAACAACAGAGTGAACAGCCAAAGAAAAAATATAACATATAATTAATTGTCAGTGGATGTTTTCCAATTTTGTTCTGCATTAATCAAAATTCTGTTCTGCACAAACAAATCCTCCTGAACAGTGAATATTTGTGTGTATTGTCTAAATGTTATGGGCAAAATTTGTTTTTGTATCTAAAGTTAACACTGTCATGAGCAAAAAGTTGCCATAATTATTATGAAAAGGTTTAATAAACATCTCAGTTCCAAAAAAATAGAATTTTCTGGCTATTTTTTTTTTGATGTGTCAGGTTTTACAGGGTTAAAAGCCTAAAACGTGGATTTGAGGATTCATGTGCTCTCTGCAGAAAAGAGCTGAATGTGAGCATCGAGGAGGGTTTGAAACAACAGAGGCTAAAAATAAAAGACAGCACATTCAGGCGTTTGCAGCTTTTGGCTACCTGGCCATGCTAGCCCTGTGAAACGCCTGTTAGCATTACAGTGGTATTAATTCCCATTCCTATTTTTACAGGCTGTTGACAGCAGTGACAAACTGTTGCTGCTGACAGAAGCTGAATGATTCAGTTTGGCCGAACGAACGTGACGACGTGATAACAAATCACACAAACTACATGTTAGCATGAGAGCTCCGGCCTAGCCTCACGCTAACATTCGGTGGCTAAACATTTCAGCATCATTCTGCATTTAAGTCAGCATTAGTGAGCGGAGAGCGATGTCCGGTGGAGTGTGTGTGTGTGTGTGTGTGTGTGTGCTGATACTGAGGAAACTGGGCCCTGCCTCCCCTCGACAGCTGGTGCCCTCTGGGTAATCTGGAATCATCCAATCAGAAGCAAGGATTAACAGGCCATTGTCTTGGCATGAGTGTGCGAGTGTGTGTTTGTCTGCATACGTAGCTCATGATTGTGTGTGCACACCTGTGTGTGTGTGTGTAGAGTGTAACTGCAGCAGAAAAGGCCACTCTGTCAGTGGAGATCACACTGAAGCTGCTACAGCTGTGCAGCAAAAACCTGTTTCATTTCATCACCACATATTTCACTCAGCATCAACTCGTGATCACACAGAGACGTTTAGTGAATTATCCTCAGTTCATCTGTGTTTTACTGAACGTTAACATGTTCACGTCTCGTGTCTGCAGGCAAACACTCAGACGCACAGTCACACAGTCACACACACACACACACACACACACACACACACACACACACACACACACACACACAAACGCCAAACCAGTGCCAGCAAAACAGAATCTACACTTCACTCAGTAATGTAGAGTGAGCTCTGCTGGCAGTTACTTTCCTACTGGTCCCACTGGTGTGAGACATCAGTGTGTGTGTGTGTGTGTGTGTAACTTCTGTGTTTCCTCCTGTAAAATGAACCTCTTCTCATTGTTGGACATTTTAATGGTTGGAGGCTGTTTCCAAACCCGACGAGCTGCAGCTGCTGAAGCTGTTCAGTCCTGTTCGGACTCTTGTTTATGACACAGAGCTAACCAGGAAGAGCAATATCATGCATATTTAAAATTCCTATCCATAATGTGCATGGACTCAGTCAGCTCATGACTTTTTGTTCCACAGGAACTTAACATTAAGCTTTCTTTACTCTTTCTTTATATTTTTTTATTTCAGCAGGTAAAAAATCAATTTCATAATCCAGGTACTTTCAGGTGAAGGTAGCCGTACTGTCAGTCCTGCTTGGTCAAGCAAACGTGTTGTTTCATAGAAACAATGATTGATGAATATAGCCAAATAGCCAATGATGATGAACAACGGCTGATCAATACCACTGAAATCCATCATGTTAAGGTCCTGAGTTTATTAAAGCATTTGAGAAAACTGAAGATCCAGAACAAGGCTAAGTAATAAAATAGAGGGAAGTGGATTAAAAACAAGATTATAAAAATGAAACAAGATTACGAACCACAACACACAGAGTGGAGCAAACCCCTAAAGAGTAAGAGTCACGTTTTATAAAAGACAACAGAAATACGAAGAACTGAGCTCGAAAGTCTCACAACTTTTTAAATGTTCAGGTTATGGAAAGTTTCAGGTCAGAGGGTTGTTAAGTTTCTGAGATGAAACACCTGCACCAGTGCCAGCAGGGACTAATAATGCCGGGTGTTCAACTTCCACTGAGTTAGAAATGTCATTAAAATATATTGAGCCCTGGTTCTGTGCTACAGTTTCACTAACTGACTGTTTAGTAAATACATTACACTGCACAGGCTGCGGCCACTAATGCGGTTTGCAGCTCAGCTCCAGTCTGATGTCACACTGGACGAACCTGCAGCGTCGAGCACAAAATGTACGAGAGGTTCAATCACTGGAGCTCTTCCTTCTGTCGGAGGATGATGAGGATTGAAAATGAAAAGCTGTGAAGAGTCTGAAATTCATACCAGACGTGAACCTCAGCACGTTATTTCCACGGTGACCGAGTGACCTAACACCACTTCGTTCAACACCAGAACAATCATCATCATCATCATCATGATCCAGGCTCTGGACCCTGGCAGTTGTTTTTTATTATAGTCTAGCTAGCATGACTCACTCCTTCCTCCTCTGCTCTCCTCCTCCTCCTCCTCCTCCTCCTCCTCCTCCCTGATGACCAGAGAGGCACCGGAGGCAGACAGAAAGCACAGTGAGTGGCTTCTCCTCTGATTTCTGACTCACAGTAACACACAGAAACATATGCATGCTCAGTGTGACGATGCGCACTGATGCTGTTGGAGAAACTCCAGGATGAGCAACAGCTACATGATCCTCAGCGCTAAGACATGAACACAGAAAGCCACATGTTAGCATGGCAGAAATCAAAGCAGCTCTGTTCTGCAGTGGGAGGGCGCACATCCGCCCTCTGCTGCTGCAAGCAAGAAAAACTTCAGATAGGAAGGAGAGAGGGGAAGACAGAGGACATGATGGTTGTTTTCTTTAAAGTGAATATGGTTCGTGCTTTGCTACAGATGAAATGAACAGAAGCAAACTTTCCTTATTTGTTGCACTACATGCCAGTGATTTAACAATACGCAGAGTAACAGGAGGCAAACTGCGAAGGAGGTTCTCAACAGTAAGTGTGAGGACAGTGGTGTATCAGTGTAACCTCACACTGACCACTCAGTCATGTAGTAACATGGGCTGCTCGCTGTAAAGATGACTCTCAGTGTCTCTCAGCCTGTTCACTGCAGCAGAGCAGCCGATCTGCAGCCAGCAGGCGTGATTCATTCCCTCCAGCCTCCTGCAGTGGAGGGTAGAGAGAGTTGGCTGTGCCGGGCCAACGTAGCTGACAGTAAAGGCACGTTACACAGGTCGGAAAAGTCACTCTAGTTTCTAGAGCTTTAAAGGTCAAAAGATGGCCAGGGTGTAGATTTCATGCTTCATCAAAAATCTCCTGATCCTGTCAATCAAAAGATAAATTAATGTATAGAAATATATTTACAGGTCATGATGTAAGAAATCTGTGACTTTCCTCAATAAAGTCAGAAAGCTTCCATGACCTGAAAATTTTTATTCCTTCTTGGTTTATTATTAATGCTGTTTTTCAGCTCAGACAACCACTAAAGGCATAAACAGTCTGGTTTCCTCTACAGTGCAGAGAGCACTGAATATGTGAAACAAGTTGTCATGTATATTCTAGTAAATTCCTGCAAAGTGATGCATTTGTTAAAAACAAAAAACAAAAACAGGACAGATTTTCCCCAGAGTCCTGTAAGAGCCCTGAAGTTCCCGGTCTGCAGTGACTTTCTCAAACTTTTTTAATATTCGAGAAATATCAGCAAAGAATAACATAACGGAAGAGAAGAGACGAGATGTGACAGCATCGCCAGAGGTCTTGTGTTCACAGGTACATCATGTTCATCCCCTGCTATGCAGAGATGTACAGCTTTTTCACTTCCAACACCACTCTGATGGAAAAAACATCAGCAGGCAAGAGAAAGACAACTGATACAGAGATCCAGAGGTTCACACGACTTCTGTCACATCCGAAAAACATCAAGCGAGGCGAGGGGAGAGGCAAAGACGGAGAAATGGACAGAAACTCAGAGAGGGAGAGGCAGTTCGGCACAGTCACGATAGTAATGTCAAAATGGAGTGACACCAGAGAAGGAGGGAGACAAACGGAGACGAGCAGAGAGACAGACAGACTGGGATGCAGAGAGAGAAACCTTTGTGAAACCTGTCACAACAAAGTAACGTCTGAAAAACAGAGAGGAGGAGAGACAAAAAGACACAGATACTGAAACATGTACACAGACACACAGACAAAGAAAGATGGACAGATTCATGTAGCGCAGGACATAAGAGTCACATCTGTCGACGTCTATATAATCTACATTTTACTGTATCTCCAAGATATGTTTGTCGATTCATGTTTCATAACCTCATAAAATCAAACTCAACTTCCTGAGGAACGTGAAAGTTCAACAGAAAAAACAATAAAATGACATGAAAATTAGCAGAAATATAAATAAAAAGCTTTTATAAAGGACATGAAGCACAACTTTCTTATAATAATGTTTATACACAACAATATTTCTCAAGCAAAAGAAATGGTTGTAATTTATTTCGAAATTCACTTGTAGTTTTTTCTTTGAGTTTTTTCTTACTTTCTTTCTGCTGGTTTGCTCTGGACTTCCACATGGACAGACATTCATGTCATAAGACAAAATTAAGATGTGAGACAGCTGGAGAGACAGAAACAGATGCAGAACGAAAGATTGAAATGAAATGATAAAAAGACAAAGACAGAGGAACAGGTGGAAAGCCAGAAAACAAAAGGAAATTCAAACAGACAGAGAGAGAGATGACGATGGCATAAATTAAACATTTAAATAAATAAAAACCATCTCTCAGTATAAAATAACCTCCAAGGCTGAGTGGAAGCGTAGTGAGACGTGGAGGCTGGTTTAATGTAAGCTCATTAAACAGATCTCCTTAGGCTGTGGATAAGCTCAGGTTAACTGGCTACCTTTGATCAGATCTGCTGGATTAGCCGACTGTTAGCAGTGCAGCTCAACACCTTGTTGTTCCTGAGGGTTAAAGAGTTTCTAAAATGGCTTGCAGGACCACAGCATATGGAAAGTCAGAGAGCAGACAGACAAACGGAAGGTCAGAGGTCAGCTGCAGATCCTGCAACAAAATGGCAGCAGTTCAGCGACGTAGTTTCTGTCCGAGCAGTCAGTTTCATCGGTTTCATGCAAAGAGCGTTTGTAAAAGGAAGCATTTCCTGTTTTGTGCTGTAAAGCAACAAAGCAGAATTTGGCCCTGTGTGGCACAGAGGTCTGAAGAGGCCGACAGCCTCCTCCTCTGTGGTCATTTGTGTAATTACACATTAATTACACATTAAATTAATGATTTACTGGTGTTTCAGTGCTGTGGTACCTCTAAATCCTGACCAAGTATTACCCCCGTCACACGATGAAGAGCCCCCTTCCAACCTGCTCTCACTCTACAGTGAAACTGCCTCAGCTTTGTAATGTGGAAAGAAGTGCTGACGACCATGAACCGGCCTCTGTCACTGAGAGATGGATGGATTCATTGACTGACGCACACAAAAGCCAAAGGAAACGACCGCACAGACCTCAGTGTCCAGCTGGAAAGGTTTTATGACCGAAAGAGAGTGGGCCCAGAACCGACTAACCACACACCAGGGGAGGGAAGTAGATAGATGGATAGATAGATAGATAGATAGATAGATAGACAGATAGACAGATAGATAGATAGATAGATAGATAGATAGACAGATAGATAGATAGATAGATAGATAGATAGACAGATAGACAGATAGATAGATAGATAGATAGATAGATAGATAGACAGACAGACAGACAGACAGACAGACAGACAGACAGACAGACAGACAGACAGACAGACAGATAGATAGATAGATAGATAGATAGACAGACAGACAGACAGACAGACAGACAGACAGACAGACAGACAGACAGACAGACAGATAGATAGATAGATAGATAGATAGATAGATAGATAGATAGATAGATAGATAAGGTTACATAACTGCTGCTGCAAACTTTCGGTCTGCAACTGTAAACCAACAAAGGAGGCGGTCAGTTCCTGAACCCTTGACTGATCCTGCTCAGTTACCTTGGCAACTGAGCAGAAAACCGACAACTATACTCGCACACAATTGTGAATATGCACCAAACACACACTCTTTCATGCAGCTGGGCAGCTGTTGGTGATGTCATGAGTTGTTGTTCCAAAGGGAGAGACAGTCTGTGAGATGCGAGAGAGAGAGAGAGCATGACTGCATGTGCTGATGTAATCAGGAGCAGTAAGGAAACTTGGACCTGTTCTCTGCTGCAGCCGACCAAGTCTTCATTAGAGAGAGAACAGGACAGAAAGATAGGAGGGGGAGGAAGGAGGACAGGACGGATGGAAGGGAGGACAGAAGAAAGAAGGAAAAATAAAAGGGCTTAAAAACTGTGAAAGGAAAGGACAGAAAGGAAAGAGGGAACCTGAGCATGAAACCTAAAGAAATGAACAGAGGAAGGAAGGAAGCAAAGAAAATCAAAAAACAGAAAGGAAAGAAAACAAGCAAGCAAACAAGAAAAAAAAGGAAAAACAGAAATCAGAGCTTGGTCCAACACTGCAGCTTCTGTGGATGAAAATGTGATGGTTGCTTTGTAACGGGCTGGCTGAGACTTCAGCTCGTCTCCCCTGAGTGCTTACAGAGCTGTAACACACACTCTCCCACTGGCTTCTGCATCATTTACACCACACAGAATCATGGTCAATTAGGAAAAACGTATTAAATCCTGGAGTTACTGTGGTCAGCTGGCCTGGGGCGCTGCTTTTACTGGTCTTTACTGACTTTAAACAACACAGCAAGAAAAACACGAGTTTGTCTCAGGTGTCCCGGTGTCTCGACTCCTACTGGACCTGAAGGCTGTTCTGTGATAAGAGAAGAAATCTGATGAAATGTGTTGTAAACCATGCTCAGTGCTCCATGTGAGGCCTTCACACGAATATAAAAACCAAGAATCATAAAAAAACAAAGTACTGCAGAGTACATGAGGTACTTAACTGCAAAGCAAGTACTGCAATAAACCTGCAATTACCACAAAACACTAATACAACACAAAATGCCACAAACTACTGAAATATATCATAAAACTTCTTCTGTTTTTTTCTGTTTTTAGACAGCTGCACTAAATAATTATAAAAAGTTCTGTGACTTGTCCTAAAAAAGACAAACAGAAGACACCACGAGGATCCTTCTTTTAATGACGGAATGTTATCTGTCGTTTCCTTCCTCCTCTTCTTCTTCTGCAACCTCCCCTCTGCTCTCTTCTTCTCCTCATGTTATTTTTTGAATCGTGTTTTTTTTAAGGCAGCACCAGGAACCGTAAAAACATGGTTTCCTGTCAGCCACCCACCCTCCCTCTCCCTCAGTGTTTCTGCTCACTCACTCTCCCCCATCTCCTTTCTCTCCTCCCCCTTCACCTTCCCCCTTTCCCTCCCTGCTCTCCTTTATCTGTCCCGAGGTCCGGCAGTGACAGAGCACTCTGAGAAGAATAAGTCTGTCTAAAGAATAACAAAAGAAGGTAGAAGAAAAGGCAGGAATTCCTCTGCTCTGATGTAAGGCTTTTCACTTGGAGAGGCCTGCTGCTCTCTGTCCAATCTCCACCTCCATGTCCTTCACTCCTCCAATCTACAAAGTCTCTTTTCAGGGTATATGCACACTTATAAAAATCCACTTTCTCAGCTATGTTGAACTGAATTGCATTTTAAAAGGCAAATTTACGAGACAAAGCAAAAATCAGTCTTTTTTCTGGTTAAACAGACTGAAGCTTGTGAAATGATAAGATTATTGTAAGAGAAAACAAATGAAGCTGCGTGATTAAACATTTAAAACGATTCTTTAATCACTGTAACTGTTTAGAGTTATTCTATGTGACAGGAGCAGCCCAACACTGGCTGCAGCAGGGATTTGAACCTGTGACCTTTTTTTATTTACAGGACACAATCTTCACTTCCCCCAGTCATCCCTAACTCCAAAACTCCAACATATTTATATGTTCAGTTTGAGTGAAGAAGATCTCTTGTCCAACAGCAGCACACTGTGCGTCTTTATGTGTTGTTATGTGTTTAACACAACTGTTGGTGAAACTGCTGTTAGACGTGATTGTTCTGTGCATGTGTTAACACGTATCACATCCCTTTTTTACAGAGAACCAGCTTTTCTTCCTCTGTTCTCTGTTCTTCTTACTCTCATCATGGCTGAAGAAAGTTGCTTTTCAAAACAAGTGAGTTCACATTAATCTTGGCCGAACCTT